>NC_069499.1:1537301022-1537381022 GCF_027579735.1 Bombina bombina
GAGAAGTAATTTCCCTTTGAAAGATTTCTGGAGCAGAGGATATCCCAAAGGGGAGTCTGCAGAAGCAAAACCGACCTACCGGTGTGATAAAGGTAGTCAGTTTGCGGCACTTTGGATCTAAGGGGATCTGCCAAAAGCCGCTAGAAGTGTCCAATGTAGAAAAGAACTTCGCCCCTGCCAACTTTGGAGCTATATCTTCTAATGTCGGCAGCACAAATCTCTCTCTCTTCACAGCCTCATTCAACCTTTTCAGGTCCACACAGATGCGCACCTTTCCGTTTTTCTTAGCAACAGGAACAATGGGGGCACACCAATCAGTCGCTTCAACAACCTCTTCAATAACCCCCATAGACTTCATGCGCATTAGCTCCTTCTCCACTTGAGGCATGAGCGGGAACGGAATTCTACTGGGAGTAGAAATACTGTATGGGACTGTGTCACTTTTAAGTGCTATACGGACTGGCTTGCAATTCAGTAGGCCCAATTTGCCAAACATATCTTCGGAGATCTCATTCACTCTGGCCACTAGGCCCAAGTCACAGGCTGCTTTTCTGCTCAATAAATTGCTAACACACTGACCTCGAATCACATGCACCCACATGATGAATTTCCTTTGCTTGTACTCACAGCTGGCAAGAAATTTCCCCGCACAATCAATGCGGCCACCAGGACTATGGACATTTGTAGTAACCTTCGCCAGCTGGAGCTGTCGAGGCAGTTTCATAAATGCAGCGAGAGACATTACAGTGATATCTGCTCCTGTGTCAATCTTAAAATCCACTTTGGCTCCCATTACAGTAAAAGTAGCCTTCCAATCTGCCTCTGAGCTTGGCCGTTCCACAACAGACCCCACAAAAGACACTTCCTGACCCTCCTGGTCACTGTCCACCTGCATCTCCTTAATGTATTCAGTTTTGCACACCACTTCAAAATGGCCCATTCTGTTACATTTTCTGCATCTTTTCTCTCTGGCCGGGCATATAACACTCTGATCATGAGCACGGTAGCACCATGTGCATCGGGCATGCTGCGCCCATCCACTTCTAGGTCTATCCATTATTTTAGATCTACCGCTCACACTGTGCCTTTCACTAGCAGTTTTCGCGGACTGTTGCACTTCATCCACAATACTCTCAGACCTCAGATCAGCACTTTGCTTTTATACCAGTTCAAAGCGCCAACAAAGCACCTGTTTGCCTGGGAGAGGTGAGACCTAGCTCTCACCTAAAGAGAATTATGATAATGAAGAGGGGCCCAGGCGCCAACTAACGGAGGCTAGGTGTACTAAAGGATCTAGATATGATTTGTTACAATCAATATAAAATTTATTACATTCAAATAAAAAAATAAAAACAATTTTTTTTTAAATTATTCTTAAAAAAAAATCAGTGAATACATATACTCATGGATCCATGGTTAGTGACATACATAATAATCGACATTAAAACAGGATTAAAAAACAATTGAGGGTTTATATCAGTTCAGATATATATGCTGGCTTGTACAATGTGACCTCTAACTGATAGTCTGTTCCAATAAGGTCTGGTAAGACCAGGGGATATCAAGGATAAATGTGATAAGAAAAAATAGGTGTCTTTTAGAAAAAAAGTGATCACAAAATTTGAGTGGAAGTTTTCAAAAACATTCCGGTGCTCCTATTTAGATCAAAAAAGAGACCCAAAAAAAATGTATTAAAAAATGGATTAAAAAATGGAGTGGAAAAAAGGAGTGAAAAAGGGAAAAATGAAAATCAAACAGACGAAAAACTAAAAAACTTTCTGGTGTTCAGATAAAACAATATGATTCACAAGAGATAGACAATTATACAGTCTGGGTGCAAAACCATATAAAGATATAAAGAAACAGTTGTAGCAAAAGACGATCTGATTCCCAAAAAATAAACAATGTTATAGTCTGAGTGCAATAACGAAACAATTGATGTGGAAAAGTCTAAATGCGGTAAATCCAAATAGAAGCTGGACTGCTGGCTCCTTAGTGAAGCTAGATGAAAAAAATGAGACAACGGTCTCAGGTGATAAAGAAAAACTCCAAAGTGTATAAAAGAAATCGTCAATCCAACCTGTGAAAAAAGCAAATAACAGCAATGTGCAGAAAATCAATAACAATCAACTAAGATTGAAAATGAACTCACCAGTACTGGTCTACGCGTTTCGGCCTTATATAGGCCTTTCTCAAGACTGGTTTTGTATGCTTACTGGTGATCTTTTATAGCGTTTGTGCTATGGGGACCCGGATGTGGGAGATTACTCAGCACTTCCGGTTCACTGTAAAGTTCCGATATCTAAATAAATTAACTTCTTAATTATCATGTGGTTTATATCTTATATTAGGAACCTATCTTATTGTATTAGTTTGTGATACTGTGTTGATCCATTAGTGGATAATATACGTCCACTATGTACCGCTTAGCCTCCGTTCGGGCAGTGACGTCACTTCCGGTTGGCGTAAGACTGCCTTAGTATGCAGTTTGTTCTATTTGTTTATACCTATCAACGGGGGCATCTGGTTTGTGTTCCCCTCATCATGTGGTCATTATAAATTGTGAAATTTGGAGTAAGTTATATAAATATTCATTGCGATCTGGTTCCGCTTATCCTATTGGTCATGACGTCACTCGTAGCCCTTCCGTTAATTGTGTTCTTGACAGAGAGTATTTGTATATAACACACCGGGAATTGGTCCTCAGCCAATTCATAATAATAGCAGAGAGGGAATTGGTCCTTCATTATAGATCAACTTAAGGGAAACGATTTATTGTAAGAAACTCTATATGATATTAAGGTGTATGTTAATCCCAATAGCCATATCTCTATGAACCTGTATGCTCTGGTGCATGCAGGAGATATATTTTTAGTGATGGCTATCAGGGTAGATGTATGTATATCCCTATAATATTGTTGTTTGGGATAGATTTAGGAGGAGACAGAGATTAGTGCCTTTTACATGAAAAGATATGTAACATTAGAGGATAATTATGCTCGATGTCCTAAATTTGATAGATATGCTCGATGTCCTAAATTTAATAATTGTGATAAATAACTAGTGTTACTATGACTCTGGAGAGCGTCCATTCAGACCATCACAATGTCTAATTACAATGGTTAAAGGGTTTCTTAATCTACCCTTGTGGAATCGGTCCTCAGTGTATATGAGACATAAATAAAGTATCTGTACTAACAGTTGTGGAGATCAAAAGACAATATAGCCACTATCGGTCAGCCAATATTTCTGAGGATTAGTGGTCATATTAATGGTCACGCCGGTTGCATTACTCACCTAACTGTAAGATAGCGTAAGGGTAAAAGTAAAAATAGAAATAGAATTTCTGAGCCTGTGTATTTCTAGAGTTATAGACATAGTTGACGTATTAGGGACAATATAGATGAGAGGTACAATGATTGTCGAAGGAGAGAACCTTTTGTTATAATATATGTGGGTTGATGCAATTGACACTCGATCTGGGTGATCAGTTCCACGCTATAACATGTCAGAGCCGGGATACCGAGATTTCTGGGGTTCGGCAGGAGTACATCAGCCTTTTATTCCATTTCCGATGGTTGAACTCATCAGGTGGTTCAGTCCTTAGATATAGTGAGTCTGAAAGGATAACATTGGACTTACTTCTTGATGGTAAGTATTGTTTGGAGATTTTTGAAGTATTCCAGGAGAGTCAGATATATATATGTGCATACACATTAAATGAATTCCAGGTCATTCTTCTATCTTATAGCTATTTCTTATGGGCGTCCGCTGATATTGAGTAGATGGGAGAGATCCTCCTTGTTGTTTAATCCTTTTGGAAAAAGGCAGTCGAGGTTGAAGATCCATTTTGATTCCATGATACGGATTTTGCTTGTGTAGTTTCCACCTCTCCAGCTTCTTGTGACTTTTTCTATGCCCATAAATGATAGGTCTTTTATATTTCCTTGATGCTTGACTGTAAAATGGCGATACAGTGCCGTGTCCATGTTAAGTTTTCCAATGAGAAGTAGATGCTCCCGGATTCTGTCCCTTAGAGGCCGGGAGGTCTGTCCCACATACTGCAGTCCACAAGTGCACTGCAGCAGGTAAATTACTCCGCTGTCACGGCATCTAATCAGGTTATGTATTTTATATTTCTCTTTCGTGTGATGGCAACAGAAAGTTGTAGATTTGATGCCATGCTTGCACGCTTTGCACGATGGGCAAGGGAAAAAGCCATTTAACTCTTTTCCAAAAACATCCTTGACACCTAATGCCTTCTTTCTTTGTAGGCTGGGAGCTAGTTTACTTTTCAGGTTCTTCGTCTTCCTATAGATGAATCTTGGTTTAGGAGGAAGAATCTCGCCAATAATATCATCGTCCCTTAGAAGTGGCCAATGTTTTTGGATTATCCTTTCAATGATTTCCTTATTTCCACTGTATTCGGTAATCATATTGATGTTGAGTGTTTTGTCTTCTAGTAGTTTTTCTTTTCTTTTGTATATCATCAACTCAGTTCTTTCGATGTTGCTGATTTCCTGCATTTTTTGTTCTAATTCGGTCTTGTCGTATCCTCGGTCTATGAATTTGTTCTTGATTAATTCTGCCTGTTGTTCCCATTTTACTTGGGTTGAGCAATTTTTCTTTGTTCTCAATAGTTGTCCTTTCGGGATGTTATCTTTCCAGGACTTATGATGGCAGCTCATTCTGTGGATGAAATTGTTGCTATCCACTTTCTTAAAGAATGTAGAAGTTTCTATTTTGTTTTCGACAATTTCGATCTTAAGATCCAGAAAGGTCAACTCACTCCTGCTCCAGATGTATGTGAATTTTAGGTTCTCGGTGCTTCTATTCATCACTTTGAAGGTGTATTTCAAGTCTTCTTCTGTCCCCTTCCATATGATAATGATGTCATCTATGTATCGGCGATAGAGGACCAGGTCCGCACTCGCTGGGCATGATTCCCAGAAGATATGTTCCCACTTTCCCATGTACAGGTTCGCGTAGCTCGGTGCGAACCTGGTCCCCATCGCCGTACCGCATATCTGTCGGTAATAATTTCCTTCATTATGGAAGTAGTTATGGCTCAGAATATATCGAATCCCCTCCAGAATGAATTCCTTTTGTTCTTCTCGAAGATTCTCATCTTTATCCAAGAAGAATTCTACCGCCTTAACTCCCTCTTCATGAGGTATGCACGTGTACAGGGATGTAACGTCGCAGGTGGCAAGAATGTATCCATCTTCCCAGGTGATTCCTTCTAGGAGGTTAAGTACCTGTGTCGAATCTTTCAGGTAGGAAGGTAGCTGCTTCACATATGTTTGGAGATTCAGATCAATATACTCAGATAGATTTGAGCTCAGGGATCCAATGCCAGAAATGATTGGTCTCCCTGGTGGTTTCTCCAACGATTTGTGAATCTTCGGTAGATGGTAAATGATGGGGGTTATCGGATGAGTGATGTTTATGTATCCATATTCTTTACTATTAAGAATTCCTTGTTCTTTGGCTTGGTCCAAGATTCTTGATAACTCCTTTTTATAAGTGATTTCCGGATTTCCTGGAAGTCTCATGTAGGTATTCTTATCGCCTAGGATACGTGCGTTTTCCAGGTCATAGTTGGCTTTATCCATGATGACAATCCCCCCTCCTTTGTCGGCAGGTTTAATCGTCAGGTTATGATTGTTTTCCAAATCCCTGATGGTTCTCATCTGTTTGTTGGAGAGGTTCTGTCTTTTAATCTTCAGTTGGTTGGGCTGTATCTCTCTGATCTCCTTGCATACTATTGTCTCAAATGATTCTATAGCTGTGCCTTTACTATTAGTGGGGTAAAAAGTTGACCTTGGTTTCAGATCTGTGTGTTTGTAGCCATCATTAGACTCGGGTGGCTTATAGCTCGCTCCTTCTAGGGCTGATTTTGCAAAGAATCTTTTCAGAGTCAATTTCCTTACGAGCTCTTTAACGTTAACGAACGTCTGGAATTTATTAAGGCTTCTTGTAGGGGCAAAGGAGAGGCCGTACTTCAGGACCGAGGTCTCTTCTTTAGAGAGGACATGGGAGCTCAGATTGAAGATACCTTCAGATTCCTTCTCTATTTCTAGATCGGGATCTGTGGTCTTTGTTTTATTGACTTTGGCTCCTCCTCTTTTTCCCCGATGAGTTCTTTTCTTCATGTTGTTATCCTTTCTGTTCTTCCTTCTCTCTGGGGTTTTGGAAGTCTCTCTTTCTCCCTGTCGTGTATGCGGTCCGACTCTAAAAAAGAAGGTGATTCAATTTCAAAGTCGTTCATAGTGGTTCGTGGTTCTTTTCTTGATTCCATCTGTCTAGCGTCTTGTTGTGTCCGCCACTTGTCAGCTCCTTGTCCATTCATCTCGTCCCTTCTTGGGGGAGTATGGGCTTCTCTCTTTCGTTGTGTTCTGAAGTCTTCTCCTGGGGTCCGAAACATATCATTTCTCCTTATCTGTTTGTCGTGGTAAGCGAAATCCCTATCATCTTCATATCTCGGCTCGTACCTGTTATAGCGGTGCTGATACGTTCGTTCCTCAGCGTGGTGTCTCTGTTGGTTTTCTCTCCTTTCGTAATCTCCTCTTTGTTCATTTCTAAAGTCACTCCTATTATATGGGGTTCTGTTATGGTAATTCTCCCATCTATCTTCCCTATTTTCTCTTCTCCAATATGGTGAATATGTCCCTTTAGAGTCCATGGTTCTATCGTCAGTCCTATAGTTATCATAGTATCCATATCTCCTATTCATATGATGGATTCTATTGTGTCCGTATGGTGCTCGTGCATAGTTATTCGGTCGATAATTATTTCTCCGTGGGGCTCTATAATGGTTAGACCTCTGTGTGGTATGGTAGTCATATCTATATGTATTATCCCTATGTTCATAGGGCAGTCCTAAATTGTGATGTATTTTTTGGGGATTGTGCCTCGTGTGTTGAGCTTTATCTGATGGAATAGTCCTATTTTCTTCTAAATTTAATCCCTCATTGGCCCTCGTTTCAACAATCTCAAGTCTTTCTGCTGTTGTCTCTTTGTTCTCTATTTCTCTCAAAAGTTTCTTAGTTTTCTTTTGAGTTATCTCGTCCCTTACTTTCTTGATCTTCTTAAATAAATTATCTTTTCTCTCTATTATGTCCTTAGACTCTTGTCCTGTGTGTTCTAGATTTACTAGGATCTCTTCATTTTCTTTGATTCTAGAATCTACACTAAGTGCTAGAGATTCTCTATACTCAATGATTAATTTAATAAGTTGTTTTGATGTATTAATTAGAACCCTTTTCCATCTGTCTGAGATGGAATCGGATAGAGGGAAGGCACATTCTTTATGTGTTATGAGGCCTTTCGGGATGATGTCTAATTCAAGACATTTTTTCAGAAAGGCAATCTCAGCCTTATATTTCACCTCAGAGGTGAGTAGTTTCTCCAGATCTCTAAAAATGAACTGTATATCTACAGTATCATCTTCTATTATTTCAGTATTAGTGGGTGTAGTTCGTTTATTAATGTCTATCGATATATCCTGCCGTAATGTAGCAAGAGACTCCATATTCCCGTTTAAAGGTATAGAGGATGAAAAAGATATACGTGTAGGCTGGCTGCTAGAGAAATGCTAGGTGTATATTGTAGAAATTGTGTGATTGGTATTGCTCAAAGTGCCAACAAAGCACCTGTTTGCCTGGGAGAGGTGAGACCTAGCTCTCACCTAAAGAGAATTATGATAATGAAGAGGGGCCCAGGCGCCAACTAACGGAGGCTAGGTGTACTAAAGGATCTAGATATGATTTGTTACAATCAATATAAAATTTATTACATTCAAATAAAAAAATAAAAAAAAATTTTTTAAATTATTCTTAAAAATCAGTGAATACATATACTCATGGATCCATGGTTAGTGACATACATAATAATCGACATTAAAACAGGATTAAAAAACAATTGAGGGTTTATATCAGTTCAGATATATATGCTGGCTTGTACAATGTGACCTCTAACTGATAGTCTGTTCCAATAAGGTCTGGTAAGACCAGGGGATATCAAGGATAAATGTGATAAGAAAAAATAGGTGTCTTTTAGAAAAAAAGTGATCACAAAATTTGAATGGAAGTTTTCAAAAACATTCCGGTGCTCCTATTTAGATCAAAAAAGAGACCCAAAAAAATGTATTAAAAAATGGATTAAAAAATGGAGTGGAAAAAAGGAGTGAAAAAGGGAAAAATGAAAATCAAACAGACGAAAAACTAAAAAACTTTCTGGTGTTCAGATAAAACAACATGATTCACAAGAGATAGACAATTATACAGTCTGGGTGCAAAACCATATAAAGATATAAAGAAACAGTTGTAGCAAAAGATGATCTGATTCAGAAAAAATAAACAATGTTATAGTCTGAGTGCAATAACGAAACAATTGATGTGGAAAAGTCTAAATGCGGTAAATCCAAATAGAAGCTGGACTGCTGGCTCCTTAGTGCAGCTAGATGAAAAAAATGAGACAACGGTCTCAGGTGATAAAGAAAAACTCCAAAGTGTATAAAAGAAATCGTCAATCCAACCTGTGAAAAAAGCAAATAACAGCAATGTGCAGAAAATCAATAACAATCAACTAAGATTGAAAATGAACTCACCAGTACTGGTCTACGCGTTTCGGCCTTATATAGGCCTTTCTCAAGACTGGTTTTGTATGCTTACTGGTGATCTTTTATAGCGTTTGTGCTATGGGGACCCGGATGTGGGAGATTACTCAGCACTTCCGGTTCACTGTAAAGTTCCGATATCTAAATAAATTAACTTCTTAATTATCATGTGGTTTATATCTTATATTAGGAACCTATCTTATTGTATTAGTTTGTGATACTGTGTTGATCCATTAGTGGATAATATACGTCCACTATGTACCGCTTAGCCTCCGTTCGGGCAGTGACGTCACTTCCGGTTGGCGTAAAACTGCCTTAGTATGCAGTTTGTTCTATTTGTTTATACCTATCAACGGGGGCATCTGGTTTGTGTTCCCCTCATCATGTGGTCATTATAAATTGTGAAATTTGGAGTAAGTTATATAAATATTCATTGCAATCTGGTTCCGCTTATCCTATTGGTCATGACGTCACTCGTAGCCCTTCCGTTAATTGTGTTCTTGACAGAGAGTATTTGTATATAACACACCGGGAATTGGTCCTCAGCCAATTCATAATAATAGCAGAGAGGGAATTGGTCCTTCATTATAGATCAACTTAAGGGAAACGATTTATTGTAAGAAACTCTATATGATATTAAGGTGTATGTTAATCCCAATAGCCATATCTCTATGAACCTGTATGCTCTGGTGCATGCAGGACAGACCTCCCGGCCTCTAAGGGACAGAATCCGGGAGCATCTACTTCTCATTGGAAAACTTAACATGGACACGGCACTGTATCGCCATTTTACAGTCAAGCATCAAGGAAATATAAAAGACCTATCATTTATGGGCATAGAAAAAGTCACAAGAAGCTGGAGAGGTGGAAACTACACAAGCAAAATCCGTATCATGGAATCAAAATGGATCTTCAACCTCGACTGCCTTTTTCCAAAAGGATTAAACAACAAGGAGGATCTCTCCCATCTACTCAATATCAGCGGACGCCCATAAGAAATAGCTATAAGATAGAAGAATGACCTGGAATTCATTTAATGTGTATGCACATATATATATCTGACTCTCCTGGAATACTTCAAAAATCTCCAAACAATACTTACCATCAAGAAGTAAGTCCAATGTTATCCTTTCAGACTCACTATATCTAAGGACTGAACCACCTGATGAGTTCAACCATCGGAAATGGAATAAAAGGCTGATGTACTCCTGCCGAACCCCAGAAATCTCGGTATCCCGGCTCTGACATGTTATAGCGTGGAACTGATCACCCAGATCGAGTGTCAATTGCATCAACCCACATATATTATAACAAAAGGTTCTCTCCTTCGACAATCATTGTACCTCTCATCTATATTGTCCCTAATACGTCAACTATGTCTATAACTCTAGAAATACACAGGCTCAGAAATTCTATTTCTATTTTTACTTTTACCCTTACGCTATCTTACAGTTAGGTGAGTAATGCAACCGGCGTGACCATTAATATGACCACTAATCCTCAGAAATATTGGCTGACCGATAGTGGCTATATTGTCTTTTGATCTCCACAACTGTTAGTACAGATACTTTATTTATGTCTCATATACACTGAGGACCGATTCCACAAGGGTAGATTAAGAAACCCTTTAACCATTGTAATTAGACATTGTGATGGTCTGAATGGACGCTCTCCAGAGTCATAGTAACACTAGTTATTTATCACAATTATTAAATTTAGGACATCGAGCATATCTATCAAATTTAGGACATCGAGCATAATTATCCTCTAATGTTACATATCTTTTCATGTAAAAGGCACTAATCTCTGTCTCCTCCTAAATCTATCCCAAACAACAATATTATAGGGATATACATACATCTACCCTGATAGCCATCACTAAAAATATATCTCCTGCATGCACCAGAGCATACAGGTTCATAGAGATATGGCTATTGGGATTAACATACACCTTAATATCATATAGAGTTTCTTACAATAAATCGTTTCCCTTAAGTTGATCTATAATGAAGGACCAATTCCCTCTCTGCTATTATTATGAATTGGCTGAGGACCAATTCCCGGTGTGTTATATACAAATACTCTCTGTCAAGAACACAATTAACGGAAGAGCTACGAGTGACGTCATGACCAATAGGATAAGCGGAACCAGATCGCAATGAATATTTATATAACTTACTCCAAATTTCACAATTTATAATGACCACATGATGAGGGGAACACAAACCAGATGCCCCCGTTGATAGGTATAAACAAATAGAACAAACTGCATACTAAGGCAGTCTTACGCCAACCGGAAGTGACGTCACTGCCCGAACAGAGGCTAAGCGGTACATAGTGGACGTATATTATCCACTAATGGATCAACACAGTATCACAAACTAATACAATAAGATAGGTTCCTAATATAAGATATAAACCACATGATAATTAAGAAGTTTATTTATTTAGATATCGGAACTTTACAGTGAACCGGAAGTGCTGAGTAATCTCCCACATCCGGGTCCCCATAGCACAAACGCTATAAAAGATCACCAGTAAGCATACAAAACCAGTCTTGAGAAAGGCCTATATAAGGCCGAAGACCAGTAGACCAGTACTGGTGAGTTCATTTTCAATCTTAGTTGATTGTTATTGATTTTCTGCACATTGCTGTTATTTGCTTTTTTCACAGGTTGGATTGACGATTTCTTTTATACACTTTGGAGTTTTTCTTTATCACCTGAGACCGTTGTCTCATTTTTTTCATCTAGCTGCACTAAGGAGCCAGCAGTCCAGCTTCTATTTGGATTTACCGCATTTAGACTTTTCCACATCAATTGTTTCGTTATTGCACTCAGACTATAACATTGTTTATTTTTTGGGAATCAGATCGTCTTTTGCTACAACTGTTTCTTTATATCTTTATATGGTTTTGCACCCAGACTGTATAATTGTCTATCTCTTGTGAATCATATTGTTTTATCTGAACACCAGAAAGTTTTTTAGTTTTTCGTCTGTTTGATTTTCATTTTTCCCTTTTTCACTCCTTTTTTCCACTCCATTTTTTAATCCATTTTTTAATACATTTTTTTGGGTCTCTTTTTTGATCTAAATAGGAGCACCGGAATGTTTTTGAAAACTTCCACTCAAATTTTGTGATCACTTTTTTTCTAAAAGACACCTATTTTTTCTTATCACATTTATCCTTGATATCCCCTGGTCTTACCAGACCTTATTGGAACAGACTATCAGTTAGAGGTCACATTGTACAAGCCAGCATATATATCTGAACTGATATAAACCCTCAATTGTTTTTTAATCCTGTTTTAATGTCGATTATTATGTATGTCACTAACCATGGATCCATGAGTATATGTATTCACTGATTTTTAAGAATAATTTAAAAAAAAAATTTTTATTTTTTTATTTGAATGTAATAAATTTTATATTGATTGTAACAAATCATATCTAGATCCTTTAGTACACCTAGCCTCCGTTAGTTGGCGCCTGGGCCCCTCTTCATTTTTATACCAGTTCACTCTGGCGGGCCATCCTAATAGCCCCGTCTAATGTTAAATCAGGCTCTAACTGCAGCTTCAGTGAGACTTCAGCATCTGCAATTCCAATAACTATTCTGTCTCTGATTTGCTCTTCTTTAGCAACACCAAACTCACAGAATTCAGCTAGTTCATACAGGCTGCGCACAAATGACTCCACAGATTCTCCCACACGCTGATCACGTTTGTTAAAACAAGCTCTCTCATGAATCACATTTCTTTTGCGCACAAAGTGGGCACTGAGCTTTTCCATAACTATATCAAAGTTAAATTCTTCCCCTTCTTGGAAAGTAAAAGCATTGAACACTGGCTCCACAGCTTTCCCCATAGAGTATAAAAGAGAATTAACTTGTACTTCACCACTCTCCTTGTACAGCTTGGAAGCAATCCTGAAGCGCTGAAACCGCTGACGCCATGTGGGCCAAGCTGCAGGCTGAGAGAAGTCAAAAGGCTCAGGTGGGGTAAACTTTGACATCGTCATCGATCAGGAACAGAAGCGCAGGCAAGAACTTCTGACACCATGTCATGAGATGCAGGACATATGCAGGACACAGCAATGATGGTACAACTCTATTTTATTACAGATCATGGAAACATACATCTAGTCAGGTTAATTTCACTAACTAACTGCGACACAGACTACCGGACCTAAGCCCCGCCCCCAAACTAGTGACATCACTTCCTGCTCTCATCACAATAACTGTTTTTGTTGCTTTGCTGACTGTCTCCTTCTTTTTGGCCGTATCACTTACAGCAAAAAAAAACATGACTCAGATGGGGCATGCAATTTTAAACAACTTTCTAATTTACTTCTTGTATCTGATTCGCTTTTTTTTCTCAATATAATTTGTTTAAACAAATACTTAGGTATGCTCAGGAGCAGCAGTGCACTACTGGGAGCTGGCTGCTGATTGTTGGTTGCACATTTATGCCTCTTGTCATTGACTTACCTGATGTGTTCAGCTAGCTCCCAGCAGCGCGTTGTAGCTCCTACAACAAAGGATGCCAAGGGAATTAAGCAAATTTGATTATAGAAGTAAATTGGAAAGTTGTTTAGAATTGTATATTCTACCTGATTTATGAAAGAAAATTCTTTAGGTTGCATCTTCCTTTAAAGGGTAATAAAACTTACAATATCTTCAAAACAGAATATTATATGTTATAGTACAAATTGCAGTTTTCGAGTAGTTAAATGTTATTAACGGTAACACTTTAGCTTTTTTTTATCTCTTATTAATAGCGCATCTGTCCGCTGTTGTGTAGCACATGATTCCCCTTCCCGAAGTCACAATAAGCCTGAACTCTTATTGTCCAATCGCAGCTTACATTATAATGATCTCTATGCATAATTCATTATTAAAAGCGAACTCTTGATCGCAAGCGCAATACTCATTTACACACCACACAAGTCTAGATAGGTGAATAAATTAGCACTTGCGCTTTGCTTATACAAAACATCATTGTGGTCACAATCCCTGCTGGAGAACCCATTCACAAAGAGTGGTGAATTTCTCCTCATACTACAAGATGAGCGCAGAATCATGGGAATAAAGATGGCAGAGCACGCTCCTGAGGGCTATTTGTAAAACCATCCTTGGCTGGCTTTTCATAATGAGCCAAACGGAGGGAGCGCAAATAATGAAAAAGGTACTTCTATATAGTGTTCGCAATGGCAGTATTTGTATTTCAATGTCTTAGCTCTATTATTTGTTTGAGAATTGTATCATCGCTATTATTAACCTGGATATGTGTCTGGACATATTATCTGTTTTGCTGTTACTTTTATTACCTCAATAAAAATTATTCAAAAAAAAAAAAAAAAGGTACTTCTGAGCATTAAATAGTTAAAATAGTTCATTATGTTTAATTAGGTATTTTAACGTTTTAAATTATTCATTTTAAATCTGGGATTTTTTCTTTTTTATGTTTTATGTCCCTTTAAGATTGACTGTCATGAAAAGCTAAACGACATATTTATTGAAAACACTAACAATACATTGTGATAAAAAATTGCATTAAAGTGACAGTGAAGTCCAAAAAAAACTTTCATTATTCAAATAGAGCATGTAATTTTAAACAACTTTCCAATTTACTTTTTTCACCAATTTTGCTTTGTTCTCTTGGTATTCTTAGTTGAAAGCTAAACCTAGGAGGTTCATATGCTAATTTCTTAGACCTTGAAGGCTGTCTCTAATCTAAATGCATTTTGATAGTTTTTCACCACTAGAGGGCATTAGTTAATGTGTTTCATATAGATAACACTGAGCTCATGCACGTGAATTTACCATTGAGTCAGCTCTGATTGGCTAAAATGCAAGTCTGTCAAAAGAACTGAAATAAGGGGGCAGTCTGCTGAGGCTTAGATACAAGGTAATTACAGAGGTAAAACGTGTATAATTATAACTGTGTTGGTTATGCAAAACTGGGGAATTGGTAATTATCGGATTATCTATCTTTTAAAAGAACAAAAATTCTGGTGTTGACTGTCCCTTTAATTTCCCATTTACTTATATTTATTTATTTATTATAATTTTATTTTATAAATACTTTCAAAATGTACTGCATATCACTGCATATGCTCTTGTTTTCTGAATTAAAACCGAATTTGTATATATAGTTTACGGTGTGCATGTATATATATAAAAGATGTACAGCTTTAGCAATATATTTGCTAATTTTAGAACACATGGAAAAGAAATGCAGAAGGAAACAGTGTAATAGTGGGATATATGGATTTAGTTACTGTTGTAGAAAATAAAGGTTGGTATTTTTGGGTATTTTTTTCTAAAAAAAGGTCAAAGCCATTAAGGCTCATATATACATTTAATCCTAAGGAATTAATATATATCCTCATTACCATGGATAATCTACACTGGTATATAAAACACAAACATGATTCAGCTCCTGTGACGCATATATTTGGTTGCGGCCTGGTTGTGCCATCTGCAAAAGCATTTTAAGTAGGCATGGTAAATTAATTTGTGCAGTCCCCTTACATGTCAGAACAGCTGAAGAGATCCAATAGCTGATAAGGTGAAAGGGTTAAGAAAATAAAGGCTAATATATGTCTGGGTGGGAGTCTGAGGTCTCTATTAAGGAAAACATTGAGGATGTAGTATAAAGTATTGTATATATAAACAATACACTAAAAGCAACAGACTTTTACATACATTGGAACAGAGTAAAAATGTGGTATAAAGTGTAATATCATTTTAGGTTTTTTACATGTGGTATGAAGTATAATATCGTTCTAGTGTTTTCCATAAGACATTTTTTTACACTAAAATTACAGTAAATGTTTACTCCACACATTTTGTAGAGCAAACTGCAGTTATTACTTTCAGGTAACGTGAAAAAACACTCTAGGAAACTATTTCCACTTAGGTATCGAGTTTATACACTTTGCATATTATATTTAACACACATAAATGTGCAGATAAGGGCACCCTCTACATACACACCCTTGAACCAGGGGCATTTTTTGACCTAGGCAAACAAGGAACTTGCCTAGGCCGTTAGACTGGGATGAGGCCTTTGTTGTGCCGCCTATACTTATTGTTGTAGAAGTATTATACAGGTATATAATGCGAGATTTTGCCCAAAGAGCTTACATTCTAGGTGGGGTATAATAAGAGACTGCCCATGAAACTTACAACTTAGAGGTAGCTCCGAACCTTTATTTTAGTCAGCTAGCTATTGCTTTTAGTTCTGTTGGCTTTCAGCACTTAGTATTGTGTTTGGGAAAGTATTGTTTCAAGACATCTGTGTTTGTTTGTTTTTTATATATACTGCAGGAATAGAGAGCTATGTGTGTGTGTGCGTCAGTGTATGTCTGTGTGTGTGTGTATGTATGTCTGTGTGTGTGTGTTAGTATGTGTGTCTGTGTATGTCTGTGTGTGTATGTCTATGTGTTTGTGTGTGTATGTCTGTGTGTGTATGTCTGTGTGTTTGTGTGTGTGTGTATAACTCTGTGTGTATGTGTCTAAGTGTGTTTAAACATTCACTTTGGAAATACCAGTAAAAAAATCACATTACTCCTTTACCAAAAAGAATTTTGAGTGCCTAAGGCAGCACAAAACCTAAATACCCCACTGCCTTGAACCTTTACTTTTCCACCCTCTTTAAGATATACTTTATCCCTATACCCGTTCCCAAACACCTCAAACCTTTTTTTATTTTTGACACTTTGTTCCCCATTTATTAATGCTTAATTAAAGGGGCAGTCTACACCAGAATTGTTATTGTTTTTAAAGATAGATAACCCATTCCCTAAATTTGCATAACTAACACACATATAGTAATACACCTTTTACCTCTTTGATTCCCCTGTATCTAAGCCTCTGCACTGCCCCCTTATTTCAGTTGTTTTGACAGACTTTTATTTTAGTCAATCAGTGCTGACTCCTAGGTAACTCCACGTGCGTGAGCACAGGGCTATCTATATGATACACAATAACTCACACCCTCTAGTTGTGAAAAACTGTCAAAATGCATTCATATAAGAGGTGGTTTTCAAGGTCTAAGAAATTAGCATATGAACCTCCTAGGTTTAGCTTTCAACTAAGAATACCAAGAGAACAAAGCCAAATTGGTGATAAAAGTAAAATGAAAAGTTGTTTAAAATTGCATGCCCTATCTGAATCATAAAAGTTTATTTTAGACTAGACTGTCCCTTTAAACATAATTTCGTTACTCTTTGGTATTTTCAGATGTTGTATAAAACACATCATCAAGTGAAAAATGGCAAACATTGAAATAGAAAACTGTATTTCAGATAGCACAGCCACTAAATACTTATCCGACTAATTTTAATACAATGTAAATCAGCAGGTTACTATCATATCATGTTTTGCATTAAAAATGCATGGCATGCTACATACAGTGCTGTGCAAAAGTCTTAGGCCACCATTAGATAAGTTGTAAAACTGCTTCTATAGGCTAAAGAATTTAGTGTGACCTCCCCTTACATTTGAGCAATAGCAGGAACCTGGCTCTCGTAAACCTAAATGGAATGGAACGCTATTTAATGTCATTGCTAACACCTGTATTTGTCCTACTATTTTATGTCAAAATGTCTGCTGTGAAAAAGGTCTATTACACCAGTTTTGTGCAAGACATGCTTGAGCATTACATACACATGTGGTATGAGTTTAATTCATTGGAAGCTTGCTGATAAGACCAACTTTCAATCACATCGTTCCATTCAAAATGCCAAAGATCACAGAATCTGACAGACATAAAACCATACTTTTGCATCAGCAAGGCCACTCTCAAAGGGAAATCAGCAAACAAATTGGATACTCAAGATGTGGTATTCAAGCTGTTATATAGAAATTTGAAGAATCAGGAGAGATTAAGGACAAAAAAGGACTGGAAGGACAAGAAAACTTTCACAATCTGATGAGAAGTTTTGCAGAGTTTCTTCCTTGAGAGACTAGAAGAAGTCCAGCTGCATGAGCAGCTTCATCGGGATGCCAAGTTAACCCCAGTGACGTGCAGTGAGGTCAGAGACTGATGAGGCACTAGATATGATATGACGGAGAAACACATGTACAGAGGGCCGCAAGTACCCCCAACAGGGCAGGTTTAAATGATAGCTGAACCAGTGCACAGGTGACATAATCAGGTGATGGGTGAGAGCAAGTTAGTAACCACTGAGTTACTGATCAGCTGATTACTTCACCTGTGCACTGATTCGGCTATAATGAAAACCTGGCCTGTTGGGGGTACTTGAGGACCATTGTTGAGAAACACTGCACTAAAGCAGCAGCTCATCGGAAATGTATTGATTACCTAGAGAATAAAGCACACATACTCTGCTCACTGACACCAACACACACTCAGTTCACATACACACTCACACAATTCTGTGGCACAGTGCCAGTTACTAAGCAATTAGAATGATACACAATCTCTTCTCTACTCACTACTGTATTGTAAAACTATAAATAATTTACCATACAAGTTTTATACAAAGGACAAGTTATCAATACTGCCAACACAGCTGCTGCAATATGGTGTTCAAGAAACGCACGTGCACATCCCACTTAGGTATGCTCTTCAACAAAGGACACCAAAGGATACCAAAAGAATGAAGTACTTAATAAAAAAAAAAAAAAAATAGAAAGTTTTTTTTTTTTTTGTGTGTGCAATTTCTGAATGATGGAAATGTAATTATGACTTTCATGTTCCTTTCAAAAACTAATTTGATTTGATGACATGGGGCCAGTAACAGTTGATGCTAATTCTCAAAATATAAATAACTAGAAAATGCCTAGATTTGGAGTTTTGCGTTAGCCGTCAAAACCAGCGTTAGAGGCTCCTAACGCTGGTTTTGGGCTACCGCTGGTATTTGGAGTCTTGTAGGTAAGGGTCTAACGCTCACTTTCCAGCCGCAACTTTTTCATACCGCAGATCCCACTACGCCATTTGCGTATCCTATCTTTTCAATGGGATCTTTCTAACGCCGGTATTTAGAGTCTTGGCTGAAGTGAGCGTTAGAAATCTAACGACAAAACTCCAGCCGCAGAAAAAAGCCAGGAGTTAAGAGCTTTCTGGGCTAACGCCGGTTTATAAAGCTCTTAACTACTGTGCTCTAAAGTACACTAACACCCATAAACTACCTATGTACCCCTAAACCGAGGTCCCCCCACATTGCCGCCACTCTATTAAAAATGTTTAACCCCTAATCTGCCGACCGCACACCGCCGCCACCTACGTTATCACTATGAACCCCTAATCTGCTGCCCCTAACACCGCCGACCCCTATATTATATTTATTAACCCCTAATCTGCCGCCCCCAATGTCGCCGCCACCTACCTACAATTATTAACCCCTAATCTGCCGACTGGACCTCACCGCCACTATAATAAATGTATTAACCCCTAATCCGCCTCACTCCCGCCTCACTAACCCTATAATAAATAGTATTAACCCCTAATCTGCCCTCCCTAGCATCGCCGACACCTACCTACAATTATTAACCCCTAATCTGCCGACCGGACCTCACCGCTACTAAAATAAAGTTATTAACCCCTAAAGCTAAGTCTAACCCTAACCCTAACACCCCCCTAAATTAAATATAATTTAAATCTAACGAAATAAATTAACTCTTATTAAATAAATTATTCCTATTTAAAGCTAAATACTTACCTGTAAAATAAACCCTAATATAGCTACAATATAATGAATAATTATATTGTAGCTATTTTAGGAATAATATTTATTTTACAGGCAACTTTGTATTTATTTTAACTAGGTACAATAGCTATTAAATAGTTATTAACTATTTAATAGCTACCTAGTTAAAATAATTACAAAATTACCTGTAAAATAAATCCTAACCTAAGTTACAATTAAACCTAACACTACACTATCAATAAATTAATTAAATAAAATACCTACAATTATCTACAATTAAACCTAACACTACACTATCAATAAATTAATTAAATACGATACCTACAATTAAATACAATTAAATAAACTAACTAAAGTACAAAAAATAAAAAAGAACTAAGTTACAAAAAATAAAAAAAATATTTACAGACATTAGAAAAATATTATAACAATTTTAAGCTAATTACACCTACTCTAAGCCCCCTAATAAAATAACAAAGACCCCCAAAATAAAAAAATTGCCCTACCCTATTCTAAATTAAAAAAGTTCAAAGCTCTTTTACCTTACCAGCCCTTAAAAGGGCCTTTAGCGGGGCATGCCCCAAAGAAAACTGCTCTTTTGCCTGTAAAAAAAAAATACAACCCCCCCAACATTAAAACCCACCACCCACATACCCCTAATCTAACCCAAACCCCCCTTAAATAAACCTAACACTAAGCCCCTGAAGATCTCCCTACCTTGTATTCACCACACCGGGTTCACCGATCGGTCCTGGCTCCGACGTCTTCATCCAAGCCCTAGTGAGGACTGAAGATGTCCATGATCCGGTTGAAGTCTTGGCCCAAGCGGGGGCTGAAGATGTCCATGATCCGGCTGAAGTCTTCATCCAAGCGGGAGCTGAAGAGGTCCATGATCCGGCTGAAGTCTTCTATCAAGCGGCATCTTCAATCTTCTTTCTTCCGGATCCATGTTCATCCCGCCGACGCGGAACATCCATCTTCACCGACGACTTCCCGACGAATGACGGTTCCTTTAAGGGATGTCATCCAAGATGGCGTCCCTCGAATTCCGATTGGCTGATAGGATTCTATCAGCCAATCGGAATTAAGGTAGGAAAATTCTGATTGGCTGATGGAATCAGCCAATCAGATTCAAGTTCAATCCAATTGGCTGATCCAATCAGCCAATCAGATTGAGCTCGCATTCTATTGGCTGATCGGAACAGCCAATAGAATGCGAGCTCAATCTGATTGGCTGATTCCATCAGCCAATCAGAATTTTCCTACCTTAATTCCGATTGGCTGATAGAATCCTATCAGCCAATCGGAATTCGAGGGACGCCATCTTGGATGACGTCCCTTAAAGGAACCGTCATTCGTCGGGAAGTCGTCGGTGAAGATGGATGTTCCGCGTCGGCGGGATGAACATGGATCCGGAAGAAAGAAGATTGAAAATGCCGCTTGATAGAAGACTTCAGCCGGATCATGGACCTCTTCAGCCCCCGCTTGGGCCAAGACTTCAACCGGATCATGGACATCTTCAGCCCCCGCTTGGGCTTGGATGAAGACGTCGGAGCCAGGACCGATCGGTGAACCCGGTGTGGTGAATACAAGGTAGGGAGATCTTCAGGGGCTTAGTGTTAGGTTTATTTAAGGGGGTTTGGGTTAGATTAGGGGTATGTGGGTGGGGTTGTATTTTTTTTTTACAGGCAAAAGAGCAGTTTTCTTTGGGGCATGCCCCGCTAAAGGCCCTTTTAAGGGCTGGTAAGGTAAAAGAGCTTTGAACTTTTTTAATTTAGAATAGGGTAGGGCATTTTTTTATTTTGGGGGTCTTTGTTATTTTATTAGGGGGCTTAGAGTAGGTGTAATTAGCTTAAAATTGTTATAATATTTTTCTAATGTCTATAAATATTTATTGATAGTGTAGTGTTAGGTTTAATTGTAGATAATTGTAGGTATTTTATTTAAGTAATTTATTGATAGTGTAGTGTTAGGTTTAATTGTAACTTAGGTTAGGATTTATTTTACAGGTAATTTTGTAATTATTTTAACTAGGTAGCTATTAAATAGTAAATAACTATTTAATAGCTATTGTACCTGGTTAAAATAAATACAAAGTTGCCTGTAAAATAAATATAAATCCTAAAATAGCTACAATATAATTTTTCATTATATTGTAGCTATATTAGGGTTTATATTACAGGTAAGTATTTAGCTTTAAATAGGATTAATTTATTTAATAAGAGTTAATTTATTTCGTTAGATTTAAATTATATTTAACTTAGGGGGGTGTTAGTGTTAGGGTTAGACTTAGCTTTAGGGGTTAATACATTTATTAGAGTAGCGGTGGGGTCCGGTCGGCAGATTAGGGGTTAATACTTGAAGTTAGGTGTCGGCGATGTTAGGGAGGGCAGATTAGGGGTTAATACTATTTATTATAGTGTTATTGAGGCGGGAGTGAGGCGGATTAGGGGTTAATAACTTTATTATAGTAGCGGTGAGGTCCGGTCGGCAGATTAGGGGTTAATAATTGTAGGTAGGTGGCGGCGACGTTGGGGGCGGCAGATTAGGGGTTAATAAATATAATATAGGGGTCGGCGGTGTTAGGGGCAGCAGATTAGGGGTACATAGGGATAACGTAGGTTGCGGCGGTGTACGGAGCGGCAGATTAGGGGTTTAAAAAAATATGCAGGTGTCAGCGATAGCGGGGTCGGCAGATTAGGGGTTAATAAGTGTAAGGTTAGGGGTGTTTAGACTCGGGGTACATGTTAGGGTGTTAGGTGCAGACTTAGGAAGTGTTTCCCCATAGGAAACAATGGGGCTGCGTTAGGAGCTGAACGCTGCTTTTTTGCAGGTGTTAGGTTTTTTTTCAGCTCAAAATGCCCCATTGTTTTCTATGGGGGAATCGTGCACGAGCACGTTTTTGAAGCTGGCCGCGTCCGTAAGCACCGCTGGTATTGAGAGTTGCAGTGGCGGTAAATATGCTATACGCTCCCTTTTTGGAGCCTAACGCAGCCCTTCTGTGAACTCTAAATACCAGCGGTATTTAAAAGGTGCGGGAGAAAAAAAGCACGCGTAGCTAACGCACCCCTTTGGCCGCAGAACTCTAAATCTAGCCGTTAGTCTTTTAAAATAGCATGCTCTACCTCAATCATGAAAGTTTAATTTTAAATGTCTCCTTTTGACTATGTGTTTAACTAGTTACTTTACAGTGGCATTATTTCTAAAAACATTTAACTGCAATAATTACATATATTTTTTAAATGACTCATTATCTCCTTTTTATTAGTTATTAAACTTGTATAAAAGCAGCACATATTAAAAACACAATGCAACAGCTTTCAATTGATTTGTGAATTACAAGTTAACAGCAGTCTTTAAATAAATGGAGACACAGAGAAAAATAAAAATAGATACTGCATCCTCTGACTGAACAGACATAACATATATGGAGTTTGTACCTAATTAAATCAAATAACCATGAAAAAGGGAGGCTTAGCAATATTTAATGTCAAAAACTTGAATTTAAATAATGTGGACACTGCACACTCTGGGTTTTAAATTATGGATTTAAATTTGAATTGACCCTTTGACTTCCTGTCAGTATTGGGTTATGCTCACTTACTGTCCCCCCCTGTTAATGAGCTGTATCTGAACACAATGTGTGAATCACAAGAGATGTAGAATACTACTTTACTCTTCTGCTTGGTGTCATCTGTTCTTAGGTTACCTCAGCTACCAGTTGTGTCACATGACCCTGCTCACTGCATCCTCCTTCTGATTAATCTATCTTCACTTGCTAGGAGGCATCAAGAGGGGTGCCTCCTATTTGTCCCAATTGTTGCTGCTAATATATTGACAGAACACAGGTGGCGCTGCAGCACAGCTTTTCCTTTGACCCATGTACTGCAATGGAGAGAAGCGTTCCTGTACCTGCCTCTCCATAGCATTACATGGGGGGGAAATTATTTTTTTTGGGACTTTTTTTTTTGTTTTAATTAAAATGTAATTAAAGGGACACTGTACCCAAACATTTTCTTTCATGATTCAGATAGAGCATGAAATTTTAAGCAACTTTCTAATTTACTCCTATTATCAAATTTTCTTCATTCTCTTGGTATCTTTATTTGAAATGCAAGAATGTAAGTTTAGATGCCGGCCCATTTTTGGTGAACAACCTGGGTTGTCCTTGCTGATTGGTGGATACATTCATCCACCAATAAAAAAGTGCTGTCCAGAGTACTGAAACCAAAAAAAAGCTTAGATTCCTTGTTTTTCAAATAATGATAGCAAGAGAACGAAGAAAAATTGATAATAGGAGTAAATTACAAAGTTGCTTAAAATTGCATGCTCTTTCTGAATTACAAAAGAAAAAATTTGGGTCCAGTGTCCCTTTAAGCTTTGGCCACATATGGCAGGATAGGCACTGCCTCCCCTGCCTCCTATGAGTGCACGTCCCTGGTTAACCCTTCTACAGTCCGAAGAAGCTTGATCAGGAATGGTCTTTGTAGAAGGGTAGCAGACAAGAAACATTTTTTATCGGAAGGGGAACAGGGTAAAAATGCTAAGATATGCTAAAGCTCACAAAGATTGGAATGAAGATCAGTGGAAAAGATTATAATGGAGTGACAAATCCAAGTTTGAAATTATTGGGTCCAATTGTTGAAAATATGTGATAAGAAGAGTCGGAGAGAGATGGAAGAATGAGTGCTTGCAGCCTTCAGTGAAACATGATGGAGGGTCTGTCCTGGTTTGAGGCTGCATTTCTGCCAGTGGTGTTGGCAATATTGTCTGAATTGATGGGATCATGAATGCTGAAAAGTACAGACAGGTTTTAATTCAGGAAAGCGCCTGATTGGGAATGGGGTTTTTTTTCCGCATGATAATGATCCCAAGCACACTGCTAATTCAGTGAAATCATATTTGGAGAGAAAAACAGCTGATAAAACACTGACAGCCATGGACCAGCCGCCACAGAGTCCAGACCTGAATATTATAGAGGCAGTATGGAATCACCTGGACAGAGAAAGAAATAAAAGACAACCTAAATCAAAAGAAAAACTCTGGAAAATGTTGAAAGAAGTCTGGTATAATATATATAATATAATATATATATAATACTTCAGGACCGTCTCCCCAAGTAAAGACCGCCAGCAGAGTGGTGAGCGGGGAGCGATAGGGGCCCGGTACTTCAGATTTTGGTGCCTACATTCCCTGTATTTATTGACTTTGGTGAACAAAACATCCATAAAGCATAACTATCATTAAATGGACATTCATGCACCTCCCACTATAGGTGCTGACATGTCGGAACCTAGGCTTCGCTGCAGGTATCTGAAGGAGAGTTGCTGTACATGTACAAACACATCAGCACTGGAATGTAATGAAAGCTAGATTTCAAAATGGAAGCACCTATGAAAAGAGGGAGAAGATTAATAACCTTAATATGATGCTTATGAAATGTATTTAATGTTTGATAGCGTAATAGTTGGGGTACAACCCATCAAAAAAAGATTAATGGAAAGCTGTATAAATTAAAACTAACAGGATATGCATGTTTGTGCACAAATACAATTGGTCACTGTCTGGAAAGAATTAGTCCCCTGCTCTTTTGATTGACAATGACATACAGCCACACACATTATGGGAAATAAGTTTATTCAGCCATAAACAAACAAATAAACAAACAAACAAACAAAGTGACACATCTGAAAGCAGCACAGGATCATCCAGGGTTCAAACAAGTAGCGAAGGGTTAAATGAATTGTTCTAACAAAATACAGCCCTTGTCTTCTTTATTATTAGGTTCAGTGAAGTATCTGGGAGGGGTCTCATTTAAATGATGCTATGAGCGTGTGTTTCTCAACTGCGGCACTCAAGTACCCCCAACAGTCCAGGTTTTCGTTATAACTGAACTAGAGCACAGGTGAAATTATCAGCTGATCAATAACCATGGTTACTAACCTGCTCTCAGCCATCATCTGATTATTTCCCCTATGGTCTAGTTAAGCTACAATGAAAATCTGGGCTGTTAGGGTAACTTGAAGACCGCAGTTGAGAAACACCGCAATAGGCTAAATATATGAAAAAACTGTCTTTAAACCTAATACATCAACTTCACAACTCAAAAATTGTGGATTTCATAAAGATCTGTAATTGCCCCTTGTCATAATACTTTCTTCTTCATTATAATCAATGGAGCCACATTTTTCCATCAACTGTTCCCTTCTTGATGGATAGAACCTGTTTCACTATGGAGGATACCAAAGGATACAAGCACACGTCTATAACAATAGACCAAAAATTAAAAGGAAAAACAAAGCACAAAGTGTAATACTACTGTTGAGTAAGAGTACACTAAGGATGTTGTACTTGTAGTAGTGCAAAACATAGTGCAGGATGTGTGTCCTGCATTAAGTTATTGATAACCCTAATGTCAGAAGTGACCCTGAAACAAACATTGCACCAAAACTGGTGTGGGAGGGATTAAAATGTCTGGTAGTGCAATTTCCTGTTGTTGCCATAACCTGATTTCTGGATTTTGCCTTTTGCTTGCCCAACTCCTGAGCTAAATGTTTTGGACTAAATGCCCGCTTACTGTCCCTTGGAACTATTTTTCTGGATTACCCTTGTGTTTACTCCATTTGTTATGAAGCCTGGTTTCTGCTGACTTTCCATTTTCCTGACACTGCCCTGTTTCCTGACAATTCCTGATTCCTGGCACAAGTTTCTCTACGTGGTTAAAGACTTCAGCCCTTTCCTAACTCTGGTCTACAAAACATTTCCAGAACAAATGGTTTTAGCTATCAAACAGTCAGTAAACCTTATAACCATAGCCTTAACCCTAGCCATAATACCAGTCTAGCCATAGCCATGTCCCTGGCCATAACTCTAACCATAACTGTAACCCTAGTCATAATTCCAATCTAGCCATAGCACTAACCATGTCCCTGGCCATAACTCTAACCATAACTGTAACCCTAGTCATAATTCCAATTGAGCCATAGCACTAGCCATATCCCTGGCCATAACTCTAACCATAACTGTAACCCTAGACATAATTCCAATCTAGCCATAGCACTAGCCATGTCCCTGACCATAACTCTAACCATAACTGTAACCCTAGTCATAATTCCAATCTTGCCATAGTACTAGCCATGTCTCTAGCCATAACTCTAACCATAATTGTAACCCTACCCATAATTCCAATCTATCCATAGCACTAGTCATGTCCCTGGCCATAACTCTAACCATAACTGTAACCCTAGCCATAATTCCAATCTAGCCATATCGCTGGCCATAACTCTAGCCCTAACTGTAACCCTAGCCATAATTCCAATCTAGTCATAGCACTAGCCATGTCCCTGGCCATACCTCTAACCATAACTGTAACCCTAGCCATAATTCCAGTCTAGCCATACCACTAGCCATGTCCCTGGCCATAACTCTAACCATAACTGTAATACTAGCCATAATTCCAATCTAGCCATAGCACTAGCCATAACTCTAGCCCTAACTGTAACCCTAGCCATAATTCCAATCTAGCCATAGCACTAGCCATGTCATTGGCCATAACTCTAACCATAACTGTAACCCTAGCCATAATTCCAATCTAGCCATAGCACTAGCCATGTCCCTGGCCATAACTCTAACCATAACTGTAACCCTAGTCATAACTCCAATCTAGCCATAGCACTAGCCATGTCCATGGCCATAACTCTAACCATAACTGTAACCCTAGTCATAATTCCAATCTTGCCATAGCACTAGCCATGTCCCTGGCCATAACTCTAATCATAACTGTAACCCTAGTCATAATTCCAATCTAGCCATAGCACTAGCCATGTCCCTGGCCATAACTCTAACCATAATTGTAACCCTAGTCATAATTCCAATCTAGCCATAGCACTAGCCATGTCCCTGGCCATAACTCTAACCATAATTGTAACCCTAGACATTATTCCAATCTAGCCACAGCACTAGCCATGTCCCTGGCCATAACTCTAACCATAACTGTAACCCTAGTCATAATTCCAATCTAGTCATAGCACTAGCCATGTCTCTGGCCATAACTCTAACCATAACTGTAACCCTAGCCATAATTCCAATCTATCCATAGCACTAGTCATGTCCCTGGCCATAACTCTAACCATAACTGTAACCCTAGCCATAATTCCAATATAGCCATATCGCTGGCCACAACTCTAGCCCTAACTGTAACCCTAGCCATAATTCCAATCTAGTCATAGCACTAGCCATGTCCCTGGCCATAACTCTAGCCATAATTCCAGTCTAGCCATACCACTAGCCATGTCCCTGGCCATAACTCTAACCATAACTGTAACCCTAGCCATAATTCCAATCTAGCCATTGCACTAGCCATATCGCTGGCCATAACTCTAGCCCTAACTGTAACCCTAGCCATAATTCCAATATAACCATAGCACTAGCCATGTCCCTGGCCATAACTCTAACTATAACTGAAGCCCTAGCCATAATTCCAATCTAGCCATAGAACTAGCCATGTCCGTGGCCATAACTCTAACCATAACTGTAACCCTAGCCATAATTCCAATCTAGCCATAGCACTAGCCATATCGCTGGCCATAACTCTAGCCCTAACTGTAACCCTAGCCATAAACCTAACCTTAGCCTTAATCCTAACTGTAACTCTAGCCATAATTCCAATCTAGCCATAGCACTAGCCATGTCCCTGGCCCTAACTCTAACCATAACTGTAACCCTAGCCATAATACCAATCTAGCCATAGCACTGGCCATGTCCCTGGCCATAACTCTAACCATAACTGTAACCCTAGCCATAATTCCAATCTAGCCATAGCACTAGTTATGTCCCTGGCCATAACTCTAACCATAACTGTAACCCTAGCCATAATTCCAATCTAGTCATAGCACTAGCCATTTCCCTGGCCATAAATGTAACCCTAGCCATAATTCCAATCTATCCATAGCACTAGCCATGTCCCTGGCCATAACTCTAACCGTAACTGTAACGCTAGCCATAATTCCATTCTATCCATAGCACTAGCCATGTCCCTGGTCATAACTCTAACCATAACTGTAACCCTAGCCATAATTCCAATCTAGCCATAACAATAGCCATATCACTAGCCATAACTCTAGCCCTAACTGTAACCCTAGCCATAAACCTAACCTTAGCCTTAATCCTAACTGTAACCCTAGCCATAATTCCAATCTAGCCATAGCACTAGCTAGGGTAGCTGAACTCAGCCACGACAATAAATGCATCAATTTGTGGATTATTGATTTCAAGATCATAATTTTAGCAACATTATTGTTGTGGAATCATAACCCCTGCTATAGATTTGGCAACAACAAATGTTGAACTTGATGTCCCTCATTATATCCAACATGGTTAAAGGGAATGTAAAGTTTGCGGAATTAGTGCCCGGTTTTTAAAAATCCTATTAAAAACAGGGGCACTTTCATTCATCAAACTTTATATTTCACTGGTTTTGTTAAAATACTTACTTTTTATTCTTGAAAGCCGATCCAGCGCTCCTCCAGACCGTCGCAAGCCTCTTCATACGTCAGCAATGACGATTCCGGCATCCTCCAATCACGGCTACCCCCCCGAGGGAATAATTGCCTAAAGCAACGCCGTGATTGGAGGAAGGCCGGGATCGTCATTTCTGACATAGGAAGAGGCTTGCGACGGGCGGGGGAAGTACTAGAGCAGCTTTCATGAAAAAAAGGTGTTTTAACAAAAACAGTGAAAAGTTTGATGAATGAAAGTGCCCTTGTTTTTAATAGGATTATTAAAAACCGGACACTGGTTCATCAGATTTTACATTCACTTTAAAACAGCTAGATTACGAGTTTTGAGCGCTATAGGGAAATTAACGACCGCCACAAAAGCGGCGGTATTTCACCTCCCTAGAGCACTGCTATTATAGGTTTTTAAAAACCCGGCTTGTGCGGGCGATATGGTGGCGTTGAGCTCCATACCTCACCCAAATACAAGTGGTGTTTTGACGTGCTCGTGCACGATTTCCCCATAGACATCAATCGGGAGAGTCGGCTAAAAAAAAGCCTAACACCTGCGTTCACGGAAACAAAAGCTCCGTAACGCAGCCCAATTGATGTATATGGGGAAAGAAAAAGTTATGTTTAAACCTAACACCCTAACATAAAAAACACGTCTAAACATCTCTAATCTGCTGCCCCTAACATCGCCGCCACCTACATTACAGTTATTAACCCCTAATCTGCCGCCCCTAACATCGCCGCCACCTTCATTACAGTTATTAACCACTAATCTGCTGGCCCGAACATCGCCACCACCTGCCTACACTTATTAGCCTCTAATCTGCCGTCCCCAATGTCGACGCCACTATACTAAAGTTATTAACCCCTAACCCTCTTGCCTCCCACATCACTAACACTACATAAATATATTAACCCCTACACCTATCCCTAACGTAACCCTAACCCTAAGCATAAGTCTAACCCTAACGTAACCCTGAACCTAACCCTAACCCTAACACCCCCTAACTTAAATATAATTAAAATAAATCTAAATAAAACTTACAATTATTACCTAAATAACCTATTTAAAACTAAATACAAACTTACACGTAAAATAAAACCTAAGCTAGCTACAATATAACTAATAGTTACATTGTAGCTAGCTTAGGTTTATTTTATTGCACAGTTAAGTTTGTATTTATTTTAACTAGGTAGACTAGTTAGTAAATAGTTATTAACTATTTCCTTACTATCTAGTTAAAATAAATACAAACGGCTAGATTACGAGTTTTGCGTTAGGTTTAAAAAGCAGCGTTAGCCAGTCCTAACGCTGCTTTTTAACGCCCGCTTGTATTACAAGTCTTGCAGGTACAGGTGTACCGCTCACTTTTTTGGCCATACTTGGAAATACCGCAAATCCACTTACGTAAATTGTGTATCCTCTTTTTTCAATGGGACTTGCATAGCGCCGGTATTACGAGTCTGCCAAAAAGTGAGCGGTAGACCCTCTCTTGTCAAGACTGGTACCGCATTTAAAAGTCAGTAGTTATGAGTTTTATGGTACAACGCCGTAGCATAAAACTCTTAACTAAAGTGCTAAAAAGTACACTAACACCCATAAACTACCTATTAAACCCTAAACCACATCGCAAATACTAAAAGAAAATTTTTAACCCCTAATCTGCAAAACCGGACATCGCCACCACTATAATAAATATATTAACCCCTAAACTGCCGCACTCCCGCCACGCAAACACTAGTTAAATATTATGAACCCCTAATCTGCTGTCCCTAACATCGCCGCCACCTACCTACATTTATTAATCCCTAATCTGCCGCCCCCAATGTCGCCGCCACAATATTAAAGTTATTAACACCTAAATCTAAGCCTAACCCTAACCCTAACACCCCTAATATAATTAAATGAAATCTAACTAAAAATTCCTATCATTAACTAACGGCTAGATTTAGAGTTTTGTCGGTAACGACCCGCGTAGCTAACGCTGACTTTTTTCTGGCCGCACCTTTAAAATAACTCTGGTATTGAGAGTCCACAGAATGGCTGCGTTAGGCTCCAAAAAGGGAGCGTAGAGGCATATTTAACGCCACTCCAACTCTCGATACCAGAGTTGCTTACGGACGCGGCCAGCCTCAAAAACGTGCTCGTGCACGATTCCCCCATAGAAAACAATGGGGCTGTTTGAGCTGAAAAAAAACCTAACACCTGCAAAAATGCCGCGTTCAGCTCCTAACGCAGCCCCATTGTTGTCTATGGGGAAACACTTCCTACGTCTGCACCTAACACCCTAACATGTACCCCGAGTCTAAACACCCCTAACCTTACACTTATTAACCTCTAATCTGCCGCCCCCGCTATCGCTGACCCCTGCATATTATTTTTAACCCCTAATCTGACGCTCCGTAAACCGCCGCTACTTACATTATCCCTATGTACCCCTAATCTGCTGCCCCTAACACCGCCGACCCCTATGTTATATTTATTAACCCCTAATCTGCCCCCCACAACGTCGCCGCTACCTACCTACACTTATTAACCCCTAATCTGCCGACCGCAAAGCGCCGCCACCTACGTTATCCTTATGTACCCCTAATCTGCTGCCCCTAACACCGCCGACCCCTATATTATATTTATTAACCTCTAATCTGCCCCCCACAACGTCGCCGCCAGCTACCTACAGTAATTAACCCCTAATCTGCTGACCGGAGCTCACCGCTATTCTAATAAATTTTTTAACCCCTAAAGCTAATTCTAACCCTAACCCTAACACCCCCCTAAGTTAAATATAATTTTATTCTAACGAAATAAATTAACTCTTATTAAATAACTTATTCCTATTTAAAACTAAATACTTACCTGTAAAATAAACCCTAATATAGCTACAATATAAATTATAATTACATTGTAGCTATTTTAGGATTAATATTTATTTTACAGGCAACTTTGTAATTATTTTAACCAGGTACAATAGCTATTAAATAGTTAAGAACTATTTAATAGTTACCTAGTTAAAATAAGTACAAAATTACCTGTAAAATAAATCCTAACCTAAGTTACAATTAAACCTAACACTATACTATCATTAAATTAATTAAATAAAATACCTACAATTACCTACAATTAAACCTAACACTACACTATCAATAAATTAATTAAATACAATACCTACAAATAACTACAATGAAATAAACTAACTAAAGTACAAAAAATAAAAAAGAACTAAGTTACAAAAAATAAAAAAATATTTACAAACATAAGAAAAATATTACAACAATTTTAAACTAATTACACCTACTCTAAGCCCCCTAATAAAATAACAAAGCCCCCCAAAATAAAAAAATGCCCTACCTTATTCTAAATTACTAAAGTTCAAAGCTCTTTTACCTTACCAGCCCTGAACAGGGCCCTTTGCGGGGCATGCCCCAAGAAGTTCAGCTCTTTTGCCTGTAAAAAAAAACATACAATACCCCCCCCCAACATTACAACCCACCACCCACATACCCCTAATCTAACCCAAACCCCCCTTAAATAAACCTAACACTAAGCCCCTGAAGATCTCCCTACCTTGAGTCGTCTTCACCCAGCCGAGCCAAATTCTTCATCCAAGCGGAGCAAGAAGAGGTCCTCCATCCGGTAGAAGTCTTCATCCAAGCAGTGCAGAAGAGGTCTTCCATCTGATTGAAGTCTTCATCCAAGCGGCATCTTCTATCGTCATCCATCCGGAGCGGAGCGGCAGCATCCTGAAGACCTCTGACGCGGAACATCCATCCTGGCCGACGACTGAACGACGAATGACGGTTCCTTTAAATGACGTCATCCAAGATGGCGTCCCTCGAATTCTGATTGGCTGATAGGATTCTATCAGCCAATCGGAATTAAGGTAGGAATATTCTGATTGGCTGATGGAATCAGCCAATCAGAATCAAGTTCAATCTGATTGGCTGATCCAATCAGCCAATCAGATTGAGCTTGCATTCTATTGGCTGATCGGAACAGCCAATAGAATGCAAGCTCAATCTGATTGGCTGATTGGTTCAGCCAATCGGATTGAACTTGATTCTGATTGGCTGATTCCATCAACCAATCAGAATATTCCTACCTTAATTCCGATTGGCTGATAGAATCCTATCAGCCAATCGGAATTCGAGGGACGCCATCTTGGATGACGTCATTTAAAGGAACCGTCATTCGTCGTTCAGTCGTCGGCCAGGATGGATGTTTTGCGTCGGAGGTCTTCAGGATGCTGCCGCTCCGCTCCGGATGGATGACGATAGAAGATGCCGCTTGGATGAAGACTTCAATCGGATGGAAGACCTCTTCTGCACCGCTTGGATGAAGACTTCTACCGGATGGAGGACCTCTTCTTGCTCCGCTTGGATGAAGAATTTGGCTCGGCTGGGTGAAGACGACTCAAGGTAGGGAGATCTTCAGGGGCTTAGTGTTAGGTTTATTTAAGGGGGGTTTGGGTTAGATTAGGGGTATGTGGGTGGTGGGTTGTAATGTTGGGGGGGGGTATTGTATGTTTTTTTTTTACAGGCAAAAGAGCTGAACTTCTTGGGGCATGCCCCGCAAAGGGCCCTGTTCAGGGCTGGTAAGGTAAAAGAGCTTTGAACTTTAGTAATTTAGAATAGGGTAGGGCATTTTTTTATTTTGGGGGGCTTTGTTATTGTATTAGGGGGCTTAGAGTAGGTGTAATTAGTTTAAAATTGTTGTAATATTTTTCTTATGTTTGTAAATACTTTTTTATTTTTTGTAACTTAGTTCTTTTTTATTTTTTGTACTTTAGTTAGTTTATTTCATTGTAGTTATTTGTAGGTATTGTATTTAATTAATTTATTGATAGTGTAGTGTTAGGTTTAATTGTAGGTAATTGTAGGTATTTTATTTAATTAATTTAATGATAGTATAGTGTTAGGTTTAATTGTAACTTGGGTTAGGATTTATTTTACAGGTAATTTTGTACTTATTTTAACTAGGTAACTATTAAATAGTTCTTAACTATTTAATAGCTATTGTACCTGGTTAAAATAATTACAAAGTTGCCTGTAAAATAAATATTAATCCTAAAATAGCTACAATGTAATTATAATTTATATTGTAGCTATATTAGGGGTTATTTTACAGGTAAGTATTTAGTTTTAAATAGGAATAAGTTATTTAATAAGAGTTAATTTATTTCGTTAGAATAAAATTATATTTAACTTAGGGGGGTGTTAGGGTTAGAATTAGCTTTAGGGGTTAAAAAATTTATTAGAATAGCGGTGAGCTCCGGTCGGCAGATTAGGAGTTAATTATTGTAGGTAGCTGGCGGCGACATTGTGGGGGGCAGATTAGAGGTTTATAAATATAATATAGGGGTCGGCGGTGTTAGGGGCAGCAGATTAGGGGTACATAAGGATAACGTAGGTGGCGGCGCTTTTCGGTCGGCAGATTAGGGGTTAATAAGTGTAGGTAGGTAGCGGCGACGTTGTGGGGGGCAGATTAGGGGTTAATAAATATAACATAGGGGTCGGCGGTGTTAGGGGCAGCAGATTAGGGGTACATAGGGATAATGTAAGTAGCGGCGGTTTACGGAGCGGCAGATTAGGGGTTAAAAATAATATGCAGGGGTCAGCGATAGCGGGGGCGGCAGATTAGAGGTTAATAAGTGTAAGGTTAGGGGTGTTTAGACTCGGGGTACATGTTAGGGTGTTAGGTGCAGACGTAGGAAGTGTTTCCCCATAGACAACAATGGGGCTGCGTTAGGAGCTGAACGCGGCTTTTTTGCAGGTGTTAGGTTTTTTTTCAGCTCAAACAGCCCCATTGTTTTCTATGGGGGAATCGTGCATGAGCACGTTTTTGAGGCTGGCCGCGTCCGTAAGCAACTCTGGTATCGAGAGTTGGAGTGGCGTTAAATATGCCTCTACGCTCCCTTTTTGGAGCCTAACGCAGCCATTCTGTGGACTCTCAATACCAGAGTTATTTTAAAGGTGCGGCCAGAAAAAAGTCAGCGTTAGCTACGCGGGTCGTTACCAACAAAACTCTAAATCTAGCCGTTAATTATTCCTATTTAAAACTAAATACTTACCTATAAAATAAACCCTAAGCTAGCTACAATATAACTAATAGTTACATTGTAACTAGCTTAGGATTTATTTTTATTTTACAGGCAAGTTTGTATTTATTTTAACTAGGTAGAATAGTTACTAAATAGTTATTAACTATTTAATAACTACCTAGCTAAAATAAAGACAAAAGTACCTGTCAAATAAAACCTAACCTAAGTTACAATTACCCCCCCCCACTAAATTACAGAAAATAATAAACAAATTACAGAAATTTAAACTAATCACACCTAATCTAATAGCCCTATTAAAATAAAATAAAAAAGCCCCCCCCAAATAAAAAAAAACCCTAGCCTAAACTAAACTACTAATAGCCCTTAAAAGGGCCTTTAGCGGAGCATTGCCCAAAGAAATCAGCTCTTTTTCCTGTAAAAAAAAATACAAACAACCCCCCCAACAGTAAAACCCACCACCCACACAACCAACCCCCCAAATAAAATACTAGCTAAAAAAACCTAAGCTCCCCATTGCCCTGAAAAGGGCATTTGGATGGGCATTGCCCTTAAAAGGGCAGTTAGCTCTTTTGCAAGCCCAAACCCCTAATCTAAAAAATAAACACACCAATACACCCTTAAAAAAACACTAACCCCCTGAAGATCGACTTACCGGGAGACGTCTTTATCCAAGCCGGGCGAAGTGGTCCTCCAGACGGGCAGAAGTCTTCATCCAAGCCGGGCAGAAGTGGTCCTCCAGACGGGTAGAAGTCTTCATCCAGACGACATCTTCTATGTTCATCCATCCGGCGCAGAGCGGGTCCATCTTCAAGACATCCGACGCGGAGCATCCTCTTCATCCAACGACTAACACAGAATGAAGGTACCTTTTAGTGACATCATCCAAGAAGGTACCTTTTAGTGACGTCATCCCTAATTAAGGTAGAAAAAATCCTATTGGCTGATGCAATCAGCCAATAGGATTGAAGTTCAATCCTATTGACTTATCCAATCAGCCAATAGGATTGAGCTCGCATTCCTATCCTTGGACAATCAGCCAATAGGATTGAGCTTGCATTCTATTTAATCCTATTGGCTGATTGCATCAGCCAATAGGATTTTTTCAACCTTAATTCCGATTGGCTGATAGAATTCTATCAGCCAATCGGAATCTAAGGGACACCATTTTGGATGACGTCACTTAAAGGTACCTTCATTCTGTTTTAGTTGTCGGAAGAAGAGGATGCTCTGCGTCGGATGTCTTGAAGATGGAGCCGCTCCGCGCCGGATGGATGAAGATAGAAGATGCCGTCTGGATTAAGACTTCTGCCCGTCTGGAGGACCACTTCTGCCTGGCTTGGATGAAGACTTCTGATTGTCTGGAGGACCACTTTGCCCTGCTTGGATGAAGACGTCTCCCGGTAAGTCGATCATCAGGGGGTTAGTGTTAGGTTTTTTAAGGGTGTATTGGGTGGGTTTATTTTTTAGATTAGGGGTTTTTAGTTTAGGCTAGGTTTTTTTTTATTTTGGGGGGGCTTTTTTATTTTAATAGGGCTATTAGATTAGGTGTAATTAGTTTAAATCTCTGTAATTTGTTTATTATTTTCTGTAATTTAGTGTTTGTTTGTTTTTTGTACTTTAGATAATTTATTTTAATTTAGGTAATTGTATTTAATTTAGTTAATTTATTTAATTATAGTGTAGTGTTAGGTGTTTACAGGTAAAGTTGTCTTATTTTAACTAGGTAGTTATTACATAGTTAATAGCTATTTAATAACTATTCTACCTAGTTAAAATAAATACAAACTTGCCTGTAAAATAAAAAAAAAAATCCTAAGCTAGCTACAATGTAACTATTAGTTATATTGTAGCTAGCTTAGGGTTTATTTTACAGGTAAGTATTTAGTTTTAAATAGGAATAATTTAGTTAATGATAGGAATATTTATTTTGATTTATTTAAATTATATTTAAGCTAGGGGGTGTTAGGTTTAGGGTTAGACTTAGGTTTAGGGGTTAATAACTTTAATATAGTGGCAGCGACGTTGGGGGCAGCAGATTAGGGGTTAATAAGTGTAGGTAGGTGGCGGCGACATTGGGGGTGGCAGAGTTGGGGTTAATAAATATAATGTAGGGTTCGGCGATGTTGGGGGGAGCAGATTAGGGGTTCATAAGTATAATGTAGGTGGCGACGGTGTCCGGGGCGGCAGACTAGGGTTAATAATTATAATTTAGGTGTCGGCGATGTCGGGGGCGGCAGATTAGGGGTTAATAAGTGTAAGATTAGGGGTGTTTAGACTCGGGGTTCATGTTAGGGTGTTAGGTGTAGACATAACTTTTATTTCCCCATAGGAATCAATGGGGCTGCGTTAAGGAGTTTTACGCTGCTTTTTTGCAGGTGTTAGACTTTTTTTCAGCCGGCTCTTCCCGTTGATTCCTATGGGGAAATCGTGCATGAGCACGTTACACCAGCTCACCGCTGACTTAAGCAGCGCTGGTATTGGAGTGCGGTAATAAGCAAAATTTTGCTCAACGCTCACTTCTTGTCTTTCAACGACGGGTTTGTAAAAACTCGTAATACCAGCGCTCCATGTAAGTGAGCGTTGAGTGAAAACTGTTCGTTAGCACCGCATAGCCTTTAACGAAAAAACTCGTAATCTGGGCCAAAGTTACCTGTAAAATAAAACTTAACCTGCCTTACACTAAAACCTAAGATTACAATAAAATAAAAATAAAAAATTAATCAAATACAATTATCAAAATTACACAAAATAAAAAACAAATTACTCCTAATCTAATAGCCCTATCAAAATAAAAAAGCCCCCACAGAATAAAAAAAAAAAAAACATAGCCTACACTAAACTGCCAATAGCCCTTAAAAGGGCCTTTTGCGGGGTATTAACCCAAATAAATTAGCTCTTTTACCTGTAAAAAAAAATACAAACAACCCCCCAACAGTAAAACCCACCACCCACACAACCAAACCCCCAAAATAAAAACCCATCTAAATAAACCTAAGCTAACCATTGCCCTAAAAAGGGCATTTGGATGGGCATTGCCCTTAAAAGGGAGGTTTGGTTGTGTGGGTGGTGGGTTTTACTGTTGGGGGGTTGTTTGTATTTTTTTTTACAGGTAAAAGAGCTAATTTATTTGGGGCAATGCCCCACAAAAGGCCCTTTTAAGGGCTATTGGCAGTTTAGTGTAGGCTAGGGGTTTTTTATTTTGGGGGGGGCTTTTTTATTTTGATATGGCTATTAGATTGGAAGTAATTCGTTTTTATTTTGGATAATTTAGTTTTTTATTTTGTGTAATTTAGTGTTTATTTTTTTGTAATTTAGATAATTGTATTTGATTAATTAAATTTTTTTATTTTATTGTAATGTTAGTTTTTAGTGTAAGGCAGGTTGGGTTTTATTTTACAGGTAACTTTGTATTTATTTTAACTAGGTAGTTAGCAAATAGTTAATAACTATTTACTAACTAGTCTACCTAGTTAAAATAAATACAAATTTACCTGTGAAATATAAATAAAACCTAAGCTAGCTACAATATAACTATATATTGTAGCTAGCTTAGGTTTTATTTCACAGGTGAGTATGTATTTAGTTTTAAATAAGTTATTTAGGTAATAATTGTAAGTTTTATTTATATTTATTTTAATTATATTTAAGTTAGGGGGTGTTAGGGTTAGGGTTACGTTAGGGTTAGGCTTAGGGTTACGTTAGGTTTAGGTTTAGGGGTTAATATATTTATGTAGTGATGCGGGAGGGCAGTGGTTTAGGGGTTAATAGGTTTATTATAGCGGCGGTGTGGGCGGACGGCAGATTAGGGGTTAATAATATTTAAATAGTGTTTGCGATGCGGAAGGGCGGCGGTTTAGGGGTTAATAAGTTTATTATAGTGGAGACAATGTCGGGGAGCGGCAGAATAGGGGTTAATACATTTTTTTAAGTGGTGGTGATGTGTTTGCAATGCGGGAGGGCCTCGGTTTAGGAGTTAATAGGTAGTTTATGGGTGTTAGTGTACTTTTTAACACTTTAGTTATGAGTTTTATGCTACAGCTTTGTAGCTTAAAACTCATAATTACTGACTTTAGATTAGGTACGGATCTTGTGGTTATAGAATGTGTACCGCTCACTTTTTGGTCTCCCAGGCAAACTTGTAATACCGGCGCTATGGTCTCACGGTTTCCAAACAATAACTCCAGCCAGCTACGCGCGTTGGCTGGAGTTATTGTTTGGAAACCGTGAGACCAAGATTTTGCTTAAACTATCCAAGATTGATGCCCCTTGGGGGCCGCAAACAACCACAAAATACAACAGGTTATGAAGAAATAGCGAGAGGAGCACCCTTGGAGGTGCGGCACCGCGATAGTGGGACTCTCAACAACCGCAAGTATCACCGCTACGGCGGAGTACACTCTCAGACACATTGTTTGCTATTTAAGCCAAGAACTGGTTAATACTTTACCGCTACGGCGGGGCATGATTTTCTAAACAACATGGAGTATTGTTGATAGCCATGAACTGGTTAATACTTACCGCGATGGTGGAGTTGTTAGTTTAACACAGTGTCTTAAAGCAAAAGTCTGGGTTACGCTTATCGCTAAGGCGGTACTTTATCCTTATGAACTCTAGCACAACAAGAAACACAAAGTAACCATTTTGCAGGTTGTCTACAAGTATCAAGCAACATTTTACCAATTAATGACTTGAGGCCCAAGTTATTACATTACTTAAGGAAGATCTGTTGGGATTTCTCTTCTACAACTACTAACTGGGACTTTTACTTACCTGTGGTTATTAACAGGCTTTCTGTCTCTTTTTGAGGTTTTTTTGATTAGTTATGTTTTCAAATATTTGTATTCATTTTTTGATATTATATGTTTTTCCCAGCTGGTAGGCTTATTTCATAGTGCACTATGATAGGAATTGTTTTGAGTATCCTACAGATTGTTATATAACTTGCTCATGTTGTTCCAAATAAATACTCTTTTTAATGCTCCTTTGTTGTAGCATATGATTGGCACTTTAGATATTTTCATTTTCATTTTTATGCCACTACAAGGTTTGACATTTCAGATTAGCATATCCCATCACATATATAGGGATTGGTTAGTGCTGGATAGGACAAGCTTTATATTTCTATCAGATTAGAGTTAAAATTTCTACTTTCCCCTAGCACCGGAGGTCTGATAAGTACTAATAATTCAGACTTCTGTTTACTACCCTTTTATTACTGATAGTGCTGACAACAAACCCTCTTTTTATATATATATATATATATATATATATATATATATATATATATATATATATATATATATGTGTGTGTGTGTGTGTGTGTATATATGTATTCATTTATTTATATGTGTAAATATGCATTTACAGACATATATACACATATAAACATAAATATATATGTATACATATATAAACATATATATATATATATATATATATAAGTGCATTAAAATCTTTTGCCATTAAGTAGATAAAAATGTAAAGACATATTTATGCAATATTCATATTTTTTTTAACTGTGTATCTGTAATTAGTTATACCTATATATATATATTTTTTTAAATATATATTTGTTTAAAAACCCATCAGATATATGTAGAAATATGTATTTCTGAATAAATAGAACATGTTCCGTTACATAAAGAACATTGGAATATGAAATAAGAAATATTTTCATGACGGGTTGCGCAAGAGTGCTGTGTTTTTTCCACTTTTTTTACCATTCACCTCTATGGGGCAATACGTAGTGCACGCAATATGCTAAGTTTGGATTTTATATATTTTTAAATACCGCTCCACTTGTAATCTGGCCCATAGTGTTTAATATAATATAAAAGCGATCATTATTTATCAGTATAAAACAGTTTTAGATCTGCTAAAGTTTTAGCATATTGGTTAATCTTTGTTTGTTTTGATTTAATATTTATATTGTGTAGATGTTCTTTTTACTCCTAAATAAATAAACTGTGCCCAATTTTAGTTACATAATATTCCCCAGTCACTTGAAAGAACATGTGTTGTATCACTGGAAGTCAGCCATCTCCCTCTACTGGTATCTAACAAATCAACAACAACAGACTTAAGACTTAGGAAAAGAAGACTCAACATTCTTATTGTTATCCGTCATCTATCATCTATCTATCGATATATCTGCCTATCTATCATATGTCTGTCTGTCTATCTATCTATCGATCTATCTGCCTATCTATCATCTGTCTGTTTGTCTATCTATCTATCTATCTATCTATCATCAATCTATAATCTATCGATCTATCTGCCTATCTATCATCTGTCTGTCTGTCTATCTATCTATCTATCTATCTATCTATTGATCTACCTATCTATCATCTCTCTGTCTATCTATCTATCTATCTATCATCTATCTATCGATCTATCTGCCTATCTATCATCTGTCTGTTTGTCTATCTATCTATCTATCTATCATCAATCTATAATCTATCGATCTATCTGCCTATCTATCATCTGTCTGTCTGTCTATCTATCTATCTATCTATTGATCTACCTATCTATCATCTCTCTGTCTATCTATCTATCTATCTATCTATCTATCATCTATCTATCGATCTATCTGCCTATCTATCATATGCCGTCTGTCTATCTATCTATCGATCTATCTGCCTATCTATCATCTGTCTGTTTGTCTATCTATCTGTCTATCTATCTATCTATCCATCTATCTATCATCAATCTATCATCTATCGATCTATCTGCCTATCTATCATCTGTCTGTCTATTTATCTATCGATCTATCTTTCTATCGATCTATCTACCTATCTATCATCTCTCTGTCTGTCTATCTATCTATCTGCCTATCTATCATCTGTCTATCTATCATCTATCTATCAATCTATCTGCCTATCTATCATATGCCTGTCTGTCTATCTATCTATCTATCTATCTATCGATCTATCTGCCTATCTATCATCTGTCTGTTTGTCTATCTATCTGTCTATCTATCTATCTATCTATCTATCTATCTATCTATCCATCTATCTATCATCAATCTATCATCTATCGATCTATCTGCCTATCTATAATCTGTCTGTCTATCTATCTATCAATCAATCTATCTTTCTATCAATCTATCTACCTATCTATCATCTCTCTGTCTGTCTATCTATATATCTATCTATCATCTATCTGTCGATCTATCTGCCTATCTATCATCTGTCTATCTATCATCTATCTATCAATCTATCTGCCTATCTATTGTCTGTCTGTCTATCTATCTATCATCTATCTATCAATCTATCTGCTTATCTATCATCTGTCTGTCTATCTATCTATCTATCTATCTATCTATCTATCTTTATATCTATCATCTATCTATCAATCTATCTGCCTATCTATCATCTGTCTGTCTATCTATCTATCTATCTATCTATCTATCTATCATCTAGCTATTGATCTATCTGCCTATCTATCATCTGTCTATCTATCTATCTATCTATCTATCTATCAACTATCTATCAATCTATCTGCCTATCTATCATCTGTCTGCCTATCTATCTATCGATCTATCTGCCTATCTATCATCTGTCTATCTATCTAGCTATTTATCTCTCATCTATCTATCTATCTATCTATCTATCTATCTGCCTATCTATCATCTGTCTATCTATCTATCTATCTATCTATCTGTCTATCTGCATTTCTATCTATCTATCTATCTATCTATCTATCTATCTATCTATCTATCTATCATCTATCAATCATCTATCTATCTATCAATCATCTATCTATCTAGCTATCATCTATTTCATCTATCTATTTCATCCATCTATCTATCTATCTATCTATCTATCTATCTATATATCTATCTATCTATGTGTCAACAAATGTAATCTATCTATCTATTTCATCGATATGTATGTCTATCTATATATCATCTATCTGTCATAGATCTAAGATTCTATATAGCACATAAACAAAGCAAACCATCCGCTAGATTTAGAGTTTTGCGTTAGAAGGGGTGCGTTAGCTACGCATGCTTTTTTTTCCCCATACCTTTTAAATACCGCTGGTATTTAGAGTTCACAGAAGGGCTGCGTTAGGCTCCAAAAAGGGAGCGTACAGGCATATTTACCGCCACTGCAACTCTCAATACCAGCAGGCTTACGGACGTGGCCAGCTCCAAAAACGTGCTCGTGCACGATTCCCCCACAGAAAACAATGGGGCAGTTTGAGCTGAAAAAAAACCTAACACCTGCAAAAAAGCAGCGTTCAGCTACTAACGCAGCCCCATTGTTTCCTATGGGGAAACACTTCCTAAGTCTGCACCTAACACCCTAACATGTACCCCGAGTCTAAACACCCCTAACCTTACACTTATTAACCCCTAATCTGCTGCCCCGCTATCGCTGACCCCTGCATTATACTTTTAACCCCTAATCTGCCGCTCCGTACACCGCCGCCACCTACGTTATCCCTATGTACCCCTAATCTGCTGCCCATAACACCGCCGACCCCTATATTATAATTATTAACCCCTAATCTGCCCCCCCCCAACGTTGCCGCCACCTACCTACAATTATTAACCCCTAATCTGCCGACCAGACCTCACCGCTACTATAATAAAGTTATTAACCCCTAATCCGCCTCACTCCCGCCTAAAAAAACCTATAATAAATAGTATTAACCCCTAATCTGCCCTCCCTAACATCGCCGACACCTAACTTCAATTATTAACCACTAATCTGCCGACCGGACCTCGCCGCTACTCTAATAAATGGATTAACCCCTAAAGCTAAGTCTAACCCTAACACTAACACCCCCCTAAGTTAAATATAATTTATATCTAACAAAATAAATTAACTCTTATTAAATAAATTAATCCTATTTAAAGCTAAATACTTACCTGTAAAATAAACCCTAATATAGCTACAATATAACGAATAATTATATTGTAGCTATTTTAGGATTAATATTTATTTTACAGGCAACTTTGTATTTATTTTAACTAGGTACAATAGCTATTAAATAGTTAATAACTATTTAATAGCTACCTAGTTAAAATAATTACAAAATTACCTGTAAAATAAATCCTAACCTAAGTTACAATTAAACCTAACACTACACTATCAATAAATTAATTAAATAAAATACCTACAATTATCTACAATTAAACCTAACACTACACTATCATTAAATAAATTAAATAAATTAAATACAAATACCTACAAATAAATTCAAATAAATACACTAACTAAAGTACAAAAAATAAAAAAGAACTAAGTTACAAAAAATAAAAAAATTATTTACAAACATTAGAAAAATATTACAACAATTTTAGGCTAATTACACCTACTCTAAGCCCCCTAATAAAATAACAAAGCCCCCCAAAATAAAAAAATGCCCTACCCTATTCTAAAATAAAAATAGAAAAGCTCTTTTACCTTACCAGCCCTTAAAAGGGCCTTTTGCGGGCATGCCCCAAAGAAAACAGCTCTTTTGCCTGTAAAAAAAAACATACAATACCCCCCCGAACATTACAACCCACCACCCACATACCCCTAATCTAACCCAAACCCCCCTTAAATAAACCTAACATTAAGCCCCTGAAGATCATCCTACCTTATCTTCACCACACCGGGTATCACCGATCAGTCCAGTGGAGGCTCCGAAATCTTCATCCAAGCCCAAGCGGGGGCTGAAGACATCCATCATCGGGCTGAAGAGGTCCATCATTGGGCTGAAGTCTTGATCCAAGCGGGCGCTGAAGACATCCATCATCCGACTGAAGAGGTCCATCATCGGGCTGAAGTCTTCTATCAAGCGGCATCTTCAATCTTCTTTCTTCCGAATCCATCTTCATCCCGCCGACGCGGAACATCCATCCTGGCCGACGACTTCCCGACGAATGACGGTTCCTTTAAGGGACGTCATCCAAGATGGCGTCCCTCGAATTCCGATTGGCTGATAGGATTCTATCAGCCAATCGGAATTAAGGTAGGAAAATTCTGATTGGCTGATGGAATCAGCCAATCAGATTCAAGTTCAATCCGATTGGCTCATCCAATCAGCCAATCGGATTGAACTTGAATCTGATTGGCTGGAAAAGTCGCGGCTGGAAAGTGAGCGTTAGACCCTTACCTACACAACTCTAAATACCAGCAGTAGCCCAAAACCAGCGTTAGTAGCCCCTAATGCTGGTTTTGATGGCTAATGCAAAACTCTAAATCTAGGCGCATGTTTCTTAGCATTTGGGTGGCTTAAAGTGAGGATAGATGCAAAACAAATTGAGTGAGAAAGAACAAGAAAGATATGCAATTTATAGAAGTTAATGGACATTGCAGGTCAAAAATTGCATGCACTCATTTGTTATAGAATTTATTTGTTGTTCTACTCACTGTGGAACTTGAATTGTTTAACCTGTACAAAGGAGTTAAACACATAGTTAATGTCCTGGTCAGGAGCCACAAGCATAGCAAACCCCAAGATGACCACAGCCAGTGATTGGCTGGGCCATTTTGTCTGCCACTGCTGATTGTCTGTCTAGCTGTTTCCTGATCTACCAGTTTTCTGTGATTTACAACCATGGCTTTACCTGTGTGTTTATTCCCATTCTGGGGGTTAAACACATAGGGATATAATTAAAGTGGGCTAAATTATATGGGCTAGATAAAAAAAATGGTTTGATTAAAATTGGGCTAGATTACAAGGGCTAGATTAAAAATGGGATAGATTACAAGGGCTAGATTAAAAGTGGGATAGATTACAAGGGCTAGATTAAAATTGGGCTACATTACAAGGACTAGATTAAAAGTGGGATAGATAACAAGGGCTAGATTAAAGGTGGGCTAGATAACAGGGGCTAGATTAAAATTGGGCTTGATAACAAGGGCTAGATTAAAAGTGGGCTAGATAACAAGGGCTAGATTAAAAGTGGGCTAGATAACAAGGGCTAGATTAAAAGTGGGCTAGATAACAAGGGCTTGATTAAAATTGGGCTAGATAACAAGGGCTAGATTAAAATTGGGCTAGATAACAAGGGCTAGATAAAAAGTGGGCTAGATAACAAGGGCTAGATTAAAAGTGGGCTAGATAACAAGGGCTAGATTAAAATTGGGCTAGATAAGAAGGGCTAGATTAAAAGTGGGTTAGATTACAAGGGCTAGATTAAAAGTGGGCTAGATAACAAGGGCTAGATTAAAAGTGGGCTAGATAAGAAGGGCTAGATTAAAGTGGGTTAGATTACAAGGGCTAGATTAAAGGTGGGTTAGATTACAAGAGCTAGATTAAAAGTGGGCTAGATAAAAAGGGCTAGATTAAAAGTGGTCTTGATTACAAGGGCTAAATTACACACAATTGATACTACTTGTGTGGCCAAGAAAATTTTCTTTTGAATTACATTTTCGTTCTGAATATTCAATGAAATTAGTTTGCCTGAATATTTGTTGGCTGCACTATTCGATATTTGTTTTGTTTAAAATGAAACAAATACTGATTTTTAGTTAAATATTTCCATTTGTTTTTGTTAAAACAAATGTAAATGTTTCCCAAAGCTACAGGTGAAAAGGTCACCTGTAGCTACAATACTTAAAGTGTACAAAGGAGTTAAACACATAGTTAAAGTCCTGGTCAGGAGCCACAAGCATAGCAAACCCCAAGATGACTACAGCCAGTGATTGGCTGGGCCATTTTGTCTGCCACTGCTGATTGTCTGTCTAGCTGTTTCCTGATCTACCAGTTTTCTGTGACTTACAACTATGGCTTTACCTGTGTGTTTATTCCCATTCTGGGGGTTAAACACATAGGGATATAATTAAAGTGGGCTAAATTACATGGGCTAGATAAAAAAATGGCTAGATTAAAATTAGGCTAGATTACAAGGGCTAGATTAAAGGTGGGATATATTACAAGGGCTAGATTAAAAGTGCGATAGATTACAAGGGCTAGATTAAACGTGGGATAGATTACAAAGCTAGATTAAAATTGGGCTAGATTACAAGGGCTAGATTAAAAGTGGGATAGATTACAAGGACTAGATTAAAAGTGGGCTAGATAACAAGGGCTAGATTAAAGGTGGGCTAGATAACAAGGGCTAGATTAAAATTGGGCTAGATAACAAGGGCAAGATTAAAATTGGGCTAGATAACAAGGGCTAGATTAAAAGTGGGTTAGATAACAAGGGCTAGATTAAAAGTGGGCTAGATAACAAGGGCTCGATTAAAATTGGGCTAGATAACAAGGGCTAGATTAAAATTGGGTTAGATAACAAGGGCTAGATTAAAAGTGGGCTAGATAACAAGGGCTAGATTAAAATTGGGCTAGATAAAAAGGGCTAGATTAAAAGTGGGTTAGATTACAAGGGCTAGATTAAAAGTGGGCTAGATAACAAGCGCTAGATTAAAAGTGGGCTAGATAACAAGGGCTAGATTAAAAGTGGGCTAGATAACAAGGGCTAGATTAAAAGTGGGCTAGATAACAAGGGCTAGATTAAAATTGGGCTATATAACAAGGGCTAGATTAAAATTGGGCTAGATAACAAGGGCTAGATTAAAAGTGGGCTAGATAACAAGGGCTAGATTAAAAGTGGGCTAGATAACAAGGGCTAGATTAAAATTGGGCTAGATAAGAAGGGCTAGATTAAAAGTGGGTTAGATTACAAGGGTTAGATCAAAAGTGGGCTAGATAACAAGGGCTAGATTAAAAGTGGGCTAGATAAGAAGGGCTAGATTAAAGTGGGTTAGATTACAAGGGCTAGATTAAAAGTGGGCTAGATAAGAAGGGCTAGATTAAAAGTGGTCTTGATTACAAGGGCTAAATTACGCACAATTGATACTACTTGTGTGGCCAAGAAAATGTTCTTTTGAATTACATTTTCGTTCTGAATATTCAAGGAAATTTGTTTGCCTGAATATTCGTTGGCTGCACTATTCGATATTTGTTTTATTTAAAATGAAACAAATACTGATTTTTAGTTAAATATTTCCATTTGTTTTTGTTAAAACAAATGTAAATGTTTCCCAAAGCTACCGGTGAAAAGGTCACCTGTAGCTACAATACTTAAAGTGATAAAAAACTTAATCATTTTTTTTTACAATATTTGTGATTATAAATTAAAACATTGGCACTTTCATTCATGAAAGGCTTTGTAAACGCTTATTTTTATTCTCCTGTTCTTCCGCCCTTAACAGATACTCTATTTCTTACTTCAGTGACAATACATGCCGTTGCCAACCAAATCACGCATCTTTGGCATATCCAGCACATAAATAATAATGCCCCTGGTCTTGGATGTCAAAGGGGGCACAATATGATTAGTTTCCGATAAGGGTGGAGGAACAGCAGAATATTTGAAAATATAAAAGGGTAATTGTGTTTTTTTAAAAATGTTTACAAAGCTTTTTGAATGAAAGTGCCAAAGTTTTACTTTATGATTTTATGATTAAAAATATTGCCGGGTCTCTGGCAAGAAGATTGGGTTAGCTCGCTCTCCAGAGAGCATTAGGTAAGTATTGTACTCCTAAAAAGTTATTGAAAGAAAACTGATGAATACTGACAAATGTCATCAGTATTGTTTCATTATCTTTTAATTTTGCTGGTGCATTTATTCGGATATATAACATTATGAATGCACATCCCTAATATGCTTGTTTGTCTGTGTATGTATACTAGTTGGCGTGCTGGGTTTTAAACTTCTATTTCAATACAAAACCAGAATTCTACTATTTGACCTTTGGCTAAGAGCACCTTTGGTTCAAGCAATAGCTAACATGAGTTTTTCTATGCACCACCATAGAACTCTATAATGCAAGGGGTTTAGCTCACTCACGCTATCTGACATGCAGATGTTAGCGCTCCCTAGACTATTGCTTGAGCACTAATAAAGTACTTTCAACTTGTAATATGAGTGCAAAAATAAAAGCACCACTGAGTGCGCTCGAGCGATGTTAGTGTATAATAGAGATAATATTTTTGCCCTTCCACTTGTGTTCTTGGCCATAGAACTACCACGATGAGTAGTGCAAACTTTATATGGTCTATTTGTGCTACAATAAACATCTCTTAGAGCCAGATTCTCTTAAACTCAGTGGGGTTATAAGAAATCTCGCCAGCATTTTGAAGCCTCCGTCCTAATTTTATAACGTTTTTACCTTGACTCTTTCAAAGGGGAGTTCCCTGCTTTTCAGTATGTGAAGACGATGCATACATTACAATAAGACTCACAAAAATCGTAATTTAAAAAATATTATTAAAGGGACAGTCTAGTATAAATTAAACTTTCATTATTCAGATAGGACTTTTAATTTTAATCAACTTTCCAATTTCCTTTTATCATCAAATTTGCTTTTTTCTCTTGGTATTCTTAGTTTAAACTAAACATAGGTAGGCTCATATGCTAATTTCTAAGCCTTTGAGGGGTGCCTCTTATCACACGCTTTTTAAACCTCTTTTCAACACAAAGAGACAGAAAGTACACGTGGGCCATATAGATAGCACTGTGTTCAGATGATAGATAATAAACAGTCACAGTCATGTGATCAGGGGGCTGGAAGAAGGTTCCTAGATACAAGGTAATCACAGAGGTAAAAAGTATATTAATATAACTGTGTTGGTTATGCAAAACTGGGGAATGGGTAATAAAGGGATTATCTATCTTTTAAAACAATAACAATTCTATGGTAGACTGCCCCTTTAAATGAAAAAATGAAACACTGAAATAAATTATGTCAAATAAATATAAATTTTAAACATCCAAGGTGTATCAAGAATCAAAACTATCTACATTACTACTTTATCCAGCGCTGAATTTTGAAGTCATGTAATATATCCATATGCCTTGAATACCTTTGTGTTTGGTAAGGCTACAGAACAATATGTTCTGAGTATCAGAAAATCTTACCTCTAGTTTATTAAGAAAATCAAAGGATTAGTCTTGAAGGAAAATTCCTATTTAAGTTCATATGTCTTTAATCTCAGTGGTATATTTAGCCTGAGCCTTTATGAACAGTTGCCGTACTTAAGTTACAAAAGAGAGCTATTGCTCAAATCTTGGCATGATTCTTAAGAGATGATCCCGGATATATTTTTAATAAAGCTTCTTATGTTTCTTCTTTCGGAGTCACTACATTCTTAAACCATACTGAAAAGGGTATGTTTAAATATCTAACAGCAACCTAGTTATAAATAGAGAACACAGCAGACAAATGCTAAGGCAAAATATAAGACTTTTTCTGATGATTAATTATTCGCGTATGTTTAACCCTCAATTGTCAGTTTGGGCTACAATGCATTGCAGCTCTCTGGCAGCAATTGGGTTAATGTTAGATAACTAGACATTTCCCAGAATCACTTGCCATAGTAAAAACGTTGCATGTTGATTGAATTTAAAGAAAAAGGAAACCCAAACATGGTTCTTTCAAGAGTCAGAACATACAATATTAAACAACTTTCCAAATTATTTCTGTTATTAAATGTGCTTTATTGTCTTGGTATCCTCTGTTTAAGGAGCAGCAGTAAACTACTGGGAGCTAGCTGGGCACATGTGGTGAGCCAATGACAAAAGGCACATCTGTGCAGCTAGCTAGATCAAACTAACAAACTAACCCCATGGTCCTTCAGAACCACATGTCTTTATTCATTTTAAAATCCAGTAATAGTCAATCCACCTTTAAAACATATCTTGTGCTAGAGATTTATTGAAAAGAGGATTTTTTAAAAGTGGCTCAGTTTTCAAAACCTTACAGACTCACTTGATTATTAATAATATAAATTGTAGGGCCACGATTATAGCACATGTAGCCTAACCACAGTCCTCTCCTACCTACAGTATATTAATCTTATATGGTGCTGATGTCAAACCTTAATTAACCTTAATCGAGCCCAATAACAATAAATCCTAACCACAGTTACCATTTCAAACCTTGTGTGCGGTGTGACCAATAAAGATCTCTAAAGCAATTCCTCACCTTCATAACATCATTTTGCCCATTGCCAAATACCACCAAACACATTGTGCCCAAAGCAATTACCCTTTTCACAATTACCTCTATTGAAATTATTTGCCAACATGATTTCCCATCTCTAACAACAGTCTCAAACATGATCTCCCACTTCTCTAAATAATCACCCCCCCCTCGACTCAACAATACCTTCTGAACATTGTTCTTCTAGATTCTGGCAACATCATTCCACCATTGCTAAAGTCTCCTTCACTCTAAATTCTAATTTCCCATATGTGATCACACATCACAATCCTTTTCACCAACAATTAAACTCCAAAAAGATAAAAAAAATAATAATAAAAACTACAACTACAGATAACCACCCATCATTAAACAATCCCACAGAATGCTTACGTGAAGTGTAAGTGAAAAAACTTTACTCTTCAGGGTCTTCTGGCAATCATTATTATATTAATATTATTTTTATTATTATTATTAATATCATGGTATTGCTCCTATAAGTAAAACAAATTCAACCCTCATATGTTAATCAGCCAACTACTCAGAAGAATGAATAAAACGCTTGCTCAATGTCTAGAAATTGCTGAAGAATTATGATTTTCAACCTGATTCCAGTGCCTTGGTTTTTTTATCATATGTATTGTATTTTTGATAACCATTAATATGTTAAGTGTATGGTTTGAGGTACTGGATTGAAAAGGGTAGTATAGATATAGTTGGGCTATTTAGGATACGTAACATGTTTTAAGGGAGGTATTGTATTGAAGTGTGTTGGGTGTTGCTCAGAGTTAAGGGAGAGTTTGTAGTGTTGCAGAGCTCCCTCTTTCCCATGAATACCCAGTCATACATATGGCCAAGATAAAGAAGAAAATAAGAAAGTAGGAAAGGAAGAGCAGGGTAAAATAAGTGCAAACTGGTACTACTGCCATCTGCTATGAAAAACATGGGTGGGTCTCACCATCAAGAAAAAAATTAATCTATCATGTAAGCATACATTTTGTTTTCTTTCATAAGATGGTGAGAGTCCATAAGCCAGCATATGTGGGATCCCATACCTTAGGTTAGCCCACTAGACCACCATGAAATAGGGTGAGAAAAACAGTTAAGGTAGGTAGAGGTACTAAACAGGCATGGTAGCCTGCAGAACTTTACTAACGAAAGAGGCCTCAGAAGAGGCAAATTTGTCAAATTGGTAGAATTTGTCAAAGGCATGATAACACAATAAAGTAGCTGCCTTGGAAATCTGTTCCATGTAAGCTTCATTTTTAAAAGCCAAGAGGTGGTGTCTGCTGTGGTAGGACAAGAAGTAATTAGTTCAGGGAGAGGCTTCCACACTATTAGGTATGCTTTGCTAATTAAAATTTTAAGCCAAGCTTCCAAAGTGATTGCAGTAGTTTATTTCCCTTCTGGAGACTTGAGAAATGGATACAAAAAAGGAAGAAGAAATTGTAAATTACATAGTGGTTTGAAAATAAAATTTCAAGGCCCTTACTACATCCAAGTTATGAAGTAATCTCTCTTTTTGTATTTTTAGGAGCTGGACAGAGAGATAGGACTGCAGTTCAAAAATTGATGTTTTCAGAGGAATCAGCCTTAGGAAGGATAGAGTAGCTTGTTCTTAAAACTACTTTATCCTGATGAAAAATCAGGTAAGGAGAATCAGACAAGAGAGCAGAAAGTCCGTCTACTCTTCTGGTTGAGAAAAAAGTCAAGAGAAAGAGAACATTCCCAGAAAAAAAGTTGAATGTCCAGACCATGGGGCCAATTTATCAAAGGTCTTGCGGACCTGATCCAACAGTGCGGATTAGGCCCGCAAGACTTCTCTGAATGCGGAGAGAAATACACTGTCCGTATTCAGCATTGCACCAGCTGCTCACAAGAGCTGCTGATGCAACGCCGATCCCTGCTGACCCCTGCCGCCAGTAGGGAGGTGTCAATCAACCCAATCGTATTCGATCGGGTTGAATTCCATCTTTAGACTGCTACTTCATAACTGCTGTTTCTGGCGAGTCTGAACACGGGCCCTCGCGCTCCATCCGGAGCTTGATAAATGGGCCTCCATGCTTAGATTCAAGTTAAGGTTCAACGGAGGGGAAGCAGGCCTATTAACGGATCTTATCCTGACCAACGTTTGAATGTCAAGAGGTCTCAAAATCTTCTCTTGTTACAAGCCTGAAATAGCAGAAATTTGGCCTTAAAGTGAATGTCAATTTTGATGCTAAAGTGCCCGGTTTTAAAAAATTTGATTAAAAACAGGGGCACTTTAATTCATCAAAATTTACATTTCACTCCTGTTGTGAAAAAAAACGTACCTTTTAATCTTGACAGCAGCTCCATCTTCCTCCGGTCGTTGCAAGCCATTTCTGACATCAGAAATGATGGATAGGTTATCCTCCAATCACGGATTCCCCCCGGGGGAATCAGTGTCTGATTCAATGCTGTGATTGGAGGAAGCCGGATTCCTCATTTTAGACCCAGGAAGAGGCGTTACGAAGGGGTGGAGGAAGCTGGAGCTGCTGTCAAGATTAAAAGGTAAGGGTTTTTTTTCTCAACAGGAGTGAAATGTAAATTTTGATGAATTAAAGTGCCCCTGTTTTTAACTGAATTTTTAAAAACCGGGTACATTAGCATCAAAATTGACATTCACTTTAAAGGCAACTAGCTGATAAACCAGACCATCTTGAAAAAAATGGAGAATTTGAGGAATTCTAAAAGATTTCCAACAGTAATTCTTAGACTCTCACCAGAAAAGGAAAACTTTCCAGACTTTGTGATAAATGCATCTTGTAACAGGCTTTTTGGCCTTAATCAAAGGCATCTACTTATCAAAGCGTCAACTATGGTGCATTCGCGGGCATCAATACGCTCGCCAAACTTTGCTACACATCGCGGCCGCGGATCTCAATACGCTCTCCATAATTATCAAAAAACCCGTCAAAAACACGCGCGTCAAGTACGGTGCGAAGAGATTCGGACTGGTGTTAACTAACAGTCATCGATGTCGCAGCTATTCGGGTTTTTCCCAACTTTATTTATATCATTTCAGTATAGTCTACGAACATAGCACATTTCTTGTCAGCACATTATTGTATATAGATATTGTAATTTTTTTTGTTTAAATCGACTTTTAAAGATAGCAAGTAGCGACATATTCTTAGCAAAATGGAGAGGGAATTAGAGTTATTTTTAAAATTGTATATACATATTTTAGTATGTATATATACACACACATATAAGATGCAAATATAACGTAATCAGACTCATATGTATTTATTTCAAATCTATCGCTATTTGAAAGGGATAGGAAATAAAATATTTAATTTACAATAGTGGGAGCTAGCTGCTAATTGAGCCTGTTATGTAGTTCTTTTGTTGTCTCTGTATATCTATTATTGCGACAAGTCAAGTGCAAAACTGTGTACAAAATATGTAATCCCTGATTTTTAAAGAGAGACAAAGTTGGAGCATAATCCATCCAAAGCACTTTTTTATCTCTATATCTAATAATGCATTAAATGTAAATCAATAATATATTTGCATTATTTTTTAAGGGTATACATATTTAATAGTTTGTAATTGACTTGTTAGGTAATATGCTTCACTATAGCAACATCGAACATAAGATTTCAGTTTTCCGATTCCCATTGACTACTATAGCATCCGTGACCTCTAAGGCAGCGGATTGAAAACTAGATACGCAGCGTCGGATAAGACGCAAGCGTAAGTGTTAATTTTTTGATAACTTTTGAAAAGCTTCAAATTGTGTCGAATACCACGGCGAATACACAGAATTACACGAGAATTCCAGAGGTTTTCTATTCGCATCGATCTGCGTCGAATTGAGACCGTCGGATCGTATGTTACGTCACAAATGTCTAATTCTTGCGATCTTAAGGCTTTGATAACTACTGCGATTCAATCTCGTGACAAGTACGACACGGAATTCGGGCGTATTTTCAGTTGACGCTTTGATAAGTAGATGCCAAAGTGTCTATCACTCATCTGAAAAAAAAAAACACTCTGAGACAAAGTCAGGCTTTTAATATATCATCATTGTATGATATAGGTCTGCATATATAATTCATATTGTATTAAAATTTCTTGTGTGTGCCCTATATTCATATGGCCTTATGTTGCTAGGTTATATATTAGGTATGGGTATTGGACTGAGCACTTTATATATGAGATGAGTTTAAATATATATATTATAGTATGTAACTATTATAGTATTTTTCACTTTAGGTTTTTGCCTATCAGCATATATCCCTGGTAGATTTACATTTTACTGGTAATTCAATGACTGGTTTGTCTTGATTGTTATAATTTAGCACATTAGAATAGTATTTATGTTATTGTATTTTTGATGGCATTTCATTATGATTTTATTGATCACTTATTCACACTCATCTAAATTACGAGTTTTGAACGCTATAGGGAAAGTATAGAACACAACAAAAGTTGCATTATGAAACCCCCTATAGCGCCGCCATTACAAGTTTTAAAAAAAACAGGCTTGCGCGGGCGATATGGAGATTTTGAGCTCCATACCGCACCAAAAACAAGCAGTGTTTTGACGTGCTCGTGCACGCTTTCCCCATAGAAATTAATGGGGAGAGCCGACAAAAAAAAAGTCTAACACCTGCGATCGCAGAAAGAAAAGCTCTGTAACCAGCCCCATTGATGTCTATGGGGAAAAAGAATATACATTTTAAACCTAACACCCTAACATAAACCCCGAGTCTGAACACCCCTAATCTGCTGCCCCTGACATTGCCGACGCCTGCCTACAGTTATTAACCCCTAATCTCCCGCTCCCGATATCGCCACCACCTAAATAAAATTATTACCCCCTAATATGCCGCGTCCGATATCGCCGCAACTATACTACATTTATTAACCCCTATTCCGCCGCACCCCAACATCACTGCAACTATATTAAAGTTATTAACCCCTATTCCGCTGCTCCCCAACATCACCGCAACTAAATAAAGTTAATAACCCCTAAACCTCTGGCCTTCCACATCACTACAACTAAATAAACCTATTAACCCCTAAACCTCCAGCCTCCCACATCGCAACAACCTAAATTAAACTATATTAACCCCTAAACCTAACCCTAATCCTAACCCTAACCCTATACCTAACCCTAACCCTAACACCCCCTAACTTTAACATAATGAAATTAGATCTAAATTAGATTTACAATTATTAACTAAATAATACCTATTTAAAACTAAATAAATACTTACCTGTAAAATAAAACCTAAGCTAGCTACAATATAACTAATAGTTACATTGTATCTAGCTTAGGTTTTATTTTTATTTCATAGGCAAGTTTGTATTTATTTTAACTAGGTAGACTACTTAGTAAATAGTTATTAACTATTTACTAACTACCTAGCTAAAATAAATACAAACTTACCTGTGAAATAAAACCTAACCTGCATTACACTAAAACCTAACATTACAAAAAAAACAACGAAATTATCCAAAATAATAAAGATAATTCCTATTCTAATAGCCTTTAAAAAAAAAAAAACACCCCAAAACAAAAAAGACTAATCTAGAATAAACTACCTAGGGCCCTTAAAAGGGCCTTTTGGGGGGCCCTTAGAAGGGCCTTTTGTAGGGCATTGCCCTGAGTTAAACAGATATTTTGTTCCAAAAAAAATACAAACACCCCCTAACACTATACAAACCCCCACCCCCAAACTACCAAGGGCCCTTAAAAGGGCCTTTTTGGAGCTCCTTAAAATGGCCTTTTGTAGGGCATTGCCCTAAGATAAACAGCTCTTTTGCTAAAAAAAACCACACACCCTAAAATTATACATTACACAAAATAACAAACAAATTATCAAAAATAAAAAAATATTCCTATTCTAATACCCATAAAAAAACACCCCAAAATAAAAAACCTAATCTAGAATGAACTACCAATGGCCGTTAAAAGGGCCTTTTGTAGGGCTTTGCCCTAAAGCTAGCAGCTCTTTTAGTGAAAAAAAATGTACAAAGACCCACTAACATTACAAACCCCCCCAACCCACAAAATAAAACAAACTATCTAAAAAACCTAAGCTACCCATTTCCCTGAAAATGGCATTTGTATGGGCATTGTCCTTAAAAGGGGATTTAGCTCTTTTACTGCCCAGACCCTAAACTAAAAAAAAAAACACCCAAAAAACCTTTTAAAATGCCTAACACTAACCCACTGATGATCCACTAACAGTTTTTAAAGTCCCGTTTGAACGATCTTCATCCCAGAGTTGAAGTCCTGATCCAGGCGGCGAGAAGTCTTCATCCAGGCGGCCTCTTCTATCTTCATCCTGGCGGCGAAGTCCTGATCAAAGCAGTGAAAAGTCTTCATCCAGACGGCCTCTTCAATCTTCATCCAGGCGGCATCTTAAATCTTGATCCCGGAAGTGTGGAGCAGGTCCATCCTGAAGACATCCGGCGCGGAGCATCCTCTTCATACGGTCGGCGCCATACACTGAATCTTCAATGCAAGACCTGTTTTGCAAAAGCAGTAGTTTTGAGTTTTACACAACAAAACTGTTACATAAAGCTCATAACTAAACTACTACAAAGTACACTAAACACCCATAAACTACCTATTAACCGCTAAACCGAGGCCCTCCCACTTCGCAAATACTATATTAAATGTATTAACCCCCTAATCTGCCGCTCCGGACAGCGCTGCCACTAATATAATTTATTAACCCCTATTCCGCCTCTCCCTGAAATTGTCACCACTATAATAACTTGTTAACCCCTAAACAGCTGCCCTCCTGCATAGCAAAGACTATTTAAATATTATTGACCCCTAATCTGCCGTCCGCCCACATCGCCCCCCACTATAGTAAAGTTATTAAGCCCTACACCGCCGCCACTATAATAAACCTATTAACCCCTAAACCGCAAGCCCCCTCACAACGAAATATACTAAATTAAACTATTAACCCCTAAACCGAAAGCCCCCCACACCGCAATAAACTAATTTAATAGTTAATAACTATTTACTAACTAGTCTAACTAGTTAAAATAAATACAAACTTACCTGTGAAATAAAAATAAACCTAAGCTAGCTACAATATAACTATTAGTTATATTGTAGCTAGCTTAGGTTTTATTTCACAGGTAAGTATTTAGTTTTAAATAGGTATTATTTAGTTAAACGGACATAATACTCATATGCTAAATCACTTGAAGCTGATGCAGTATAACTGTAAAAAAGCTGACAGGAAAATATCACCTGAGCATCTCTATGTAAAAAAGGAAAATATTTTACCTCACGATCTCCTTAGTTCAGCAGAGTAAGTTCTGTGTAAAAAGTTATACTTCAGCTGCTGCCCAGCTGCAGGTAAAAAAAAATAAAAAAATGAAGAAATGAACAGCAGCCAATCAGCATCAGCAGTGCTGAGGTCATGAACTCTTTTACTGTGATCTCATGAAATTTGACTTAACTCTCACGAGATTTCATGGTAAACTTCCTTAAACTGAATAGGGAAATAAGATGAGTGCTCCCGAAGCTCACTCTTTTGTCTGCCCCGGGACAGACATACTGATTTGCTGCTTAGAAGTCCTTTACAATGGGAGGTGGCTACTGAGGAACTTTTGAGGTAAAATATCTTTCTTTTTTACATAGAGATGTTCAGGTGATATTTTCTAGTCAGCTTTTTACAGCTATACTGCATCACTTTCAAGTGTTTCAACATTTGGGTATCATGGACCTTTAATAATTGTAAGTTTAATTTAGCTCTATTTTAATTATGTTAAAGTTAGGGGGTGTTAGGGTTAGGGTTAGGCTTAGGGTTACGTTAGGGTTAGGGTTAGGTTTAGGGGTTAATATATAGTTTAATTTAGGTTGTTGTGATGTGGGGGGCTGGCGGTTTAGGGGTTAATAGATTTATTAAGTGGTAATGATGTGGGAGGCCAGAGGTTATGGGGTTAATAGCTTTATTTAGTTGCATCGATGTTGGGGAGCAATGGAATAGGGGTTAATAGATTTATTATAGTGTGGGCGATATTGGGGTGTAGGGCAACAGGGGTTAATAACTAGTATAGTGGCGGCAATATCGGGAGCGGCAGATTAGGGGTTAATAGTTTTATTTAGGTGGCAGCAATATCGGGGGCAGCAGATTAGGGGTTAATAACATTATGTAGGTGGCGGCTATATTGGTGGCGGCAAATTAGGGGTGTTTAGACGTGCGGTTTATGTTAGGGTGTTAGGTTTAAACCTTAGTTTTTTGTCCCTATATACATCAATGGGGCTGCGTTACGTAACTTTTCATTCCGCAATTGCAGGTGTTAGACTTTTTTCTGACCCGCTCTCCCCATTGATGTCTGTGGGGAAAGCGTGCACGAGCACGTCAACACAGCGCTTGGATTGTGTGTGGTATGGAGCTCAACGCAACCATATCGCATGCACAAGTCAGCTGTTTCAAAACTTGTAATGGCTGCGCTATAGAGGGTTAAATAACGCAACTTTTGTTAAGTTCGTTAAATTCCCTATAGCGCACATAACTCATAATCTAGCTGTTTGTTTCTTAAAGGGTTGTCGTATGATATTGTCAGGATGGACATATAGATTTAATATTTTGATTAGCATGCTCATATAGTTTATTATTTTATCTAATTATTTTGTTCAACATTGCTTGGCCACATTGTATAGTGTAGTGATGTTGCTTTTCTACTATTGGTAGGCGATTAGTCACGTGACTATGACACTAAGTAGTAACGTGAATATTATGTGATGTTGAGTGAATACAGTAGCATTATTGGGTTTTATTTGGGTCTTATTCACTATGGGGTTTAGCTGTTTTTAGTATGTTATGCCACAGTTGTATAGTTGGTGTTTTCCTAGGGGAGTTAATGGTACATGAAACCCAAAATTTCTTATTTCAGTTTTGCAACAATGTTATACATTAGCAAGAACACAAGATAGCAGCACTATTTCCAGTCATATGGTTCTTCAGGCATGTGCACACTACTTTACTAGATATCTCTTCAATAAAGAATATTAAGAGAATTAAGTAAATTTGATACTAGAAGTAAATTTTAAACTTTTTTAAAATTGTATTCTCTATCTGAATCATGATAGAAAAATGTTGGGTTTCATGTCCCTTAAAGAACATGAACACACACATTATGGGCCATAGCTCTGGTTAACTGTTACGCTTGAATAAAAAGTGTCAAAAAATATATCAAAAATACATTTGAAAGTACAGTTTCACTCACAATGACACTGTCTAATAAAAAATATATTTTTAAAAAATTGCATAAAAAAAGTTATAAGTGCTGAAAAATATGCGATCTCAGGTGTTAGAAAAGAAAGGACCCCAATGGGCTTTAAAATTGAGATACATAATTACATATGCCTATAAATATATATACAGTATGTATGTGTATACGTATATATATATATATATATATATATATATATATATAGTTTATATGTCTGTACAGATGTATTTATGTATTTATTTGTTTTACTGTATATGTACTGCATGCGCTGCGGAATCTGTTGGCGGTCTACAAATAACCGATAATAATAATAATAATATTTCACATTCCAATGTTCTTCATTTACAGGATAATGTCCTTTTTATTCTTAAATATATAGTTCTACATATAAAGTATATCTGTATATCTATTCCTATAGATATATAGCTATAGATATGTATTTGACATGAACAGAATTAGATATATATAGAAATATATATTTAATAATAAAAAGTTAATTATTTTCTGTCAAGAACATAGGAATGTAAAATATGCGTTTTGCACATCTCGTTTCTCATCTTAGATTTTAACATGGTCGGATAGCGTACATGTAAACTTCATTTTCTTAAGGTGTGTTATTGAAATATTACATATAAAATATTTAAAAAAATCAATGTAAATTATTAAAAACTATTAAACATACTGTAAAATATTCTAAATAATCCATAGAATATATCTATATATTTTACAGTATGTTAATTAATTTTTAATATTTGATATGTAATATTTCAGTAAATATGCAATAAAACACATATAAACACATAAATACAAAAGGTATACATATATAGACATATATAGTAAAACACATATAAACACATAAATACAAAAGGTATACATATATAGACATATGTAGTAAAACACATATAAACACATAAGTACAAATGTATACATATATAGACATATATAGTAAAACACATATAAACCCATAAGTACAAATGTATACATATATAGACATATATAGTAAAACACATATATAAACACATAAGTACAAATGTATACATTGTGACAGAAAGCAAGGCCTGGTTATAAATGGAAGATATTTAAGACCAAGCATTGTACATGCTATTTCTCCTTTCAGTTAAAACCCCAGGGAGAAAGAGTGTGTATTTGATTATCCCAGACAGCTGTGAAGCTGTCCAGCAGCTAATCACAGGTGTGGCTAATTAGAAGTTGTGAGGGTTTAAATAGCAGCCTCACTTAGGCCTTGAGAGAGAGATATACAGCTACAGAAGCTGGTGTGTGTGTTTGTTACACTGTGTAAAAGACTTTTGTTCCTGTGAACTGTAAAAGGACATTATTTTTACAAAGCACTTGTGGAATGCTGTGAAGTGCTGGGACACATTTAAAAGCACTTAACTTTGCTGCAGAGGAAGGATTTCCCTCTTTTGAAAATGAACTGCCTGTTTGTTATTGCTGTGAAAAATAAAGCCTTTTAAACTACAGTGGATTGTCCTGTGCTGCATTTGTGCCCTAGAAGACCGTGGTTAAAAGTGTTCCTGTCACAACATATATAGACATATATAGTAAAACAAATATAAACACATAAGTACAAATGTATACATATATAGACATATATAGTAAAACACATATAAACACATAAATACAAATGTATATATATATATATATATATAAAAGTGTATTGGAGGCGGAGCCCTTTGCAGTTAAGTAGCTGAAAACATGTAAATAATTGTATGCAATATTCATATTTAAAAAAGTGTTTGTGTTTACTGTAAATAATTTACATTCCAATGTTCTTCACATAGGGGAATATGTTGTAAGTATATATATATATATATATCAGTATGGATATATATGTATAGATATATATTTTACCAAAAAAAACATGGTATACAGTATATGTAAAAATATGTATTTAAGAATAAATAGAACATATTCTGCTATGTGAAGAACATTGGAATGTGAAATATAAAAATTTCATGTTGCGTTACCTCACTTGACAAAGAGGTGATCAGGAGTGTGCGAGAGTAGGGTGTTTAACTTTTAGTATTTTAACTTTGGCTTTTTGCGCGTGTTGGGTTAGTAAAAACTTTTTACTTTCAACTTGTAATATGCAGGGAATCCAATGCACGCAAAAAGCTGAAGTCGAAAGCAGTTAGAGCAGGAGCGTGATCAATAATTAGCACTCCACTTGTAATCTAGCCCTATGTTTGATGGATCTGATGATTTGTGTGCCTATCACCACACTGTCCTGAATGATTTCGATCCTGGTCAGTACCTGGATGGCAGACCTTTTGGAAATACCAGGTGTGGTAGACTGGTCGTTGTCTGGTCTATAGGGCTTCTATTATTTACCAATGAGCGGTTTGTTTATTTATGTTTCTATGATAATACTCGTATGGAAAACTTTGTTTATATTTGTTTTTATGGAGAGCTTACACAGATTTTTAGAATTTGTAATTAATCTTTTGGAGATGTTCTAACATTGGATGGTATAATATTGTCCAATGACAAACATTATTATGGTATAAAGCTGCAAGTGTGTGTCATTTTGTTTTGTATTAGACCGATGAAACAGCCCTTAAGAGGCTTTGCGAAGCATGTTGCTTTTGAATCGAATAAAACCTTTTAAATTTGTATCACTTTTGCATGTTGTTCATTGGGGCATGGTGACTGCATGTTTTATGATGTTCCTGTGGTTCTCGATTTACCTTGATTTCAGTCAGCTGGGCAAGTGCAAAGTTCCAGTCTGTGCCTAATGCACCTGGAGGGGCTATAATGATGTGAGTGTTCCTCTATAAACATTCTCTTGATTTATAAGATGTGCTTGACCATGTGGTATACTGTATCTTTTATTTATGAAGTTCCAACCTGCTTATATACTGTAACACCATATGGTGTATACTGGATGTGAGTGCATACCTACTTATTATTATATTTTGTGGCTGTGTTAGGCCATTTAGAGCCCTTGTGTTGTCTTTTTCTAGCTTTCTTGGGAGAGGTGGACCTTTGCTTTTGACAAGGAGCTACCAGATTGCTATCGGATTGGGACTTTTATGTTCTATATATTTATTATCTTGGTTATTTGTATTTTTTTTTAGAGAGCACCCCTATATGTATAGATATACTTGCTTTTTTTGATGCTTGTGTTTTTATACATATTTTTTACTGATAATTGATTTAATCCTGACCAAAGCTTGAATGTCAGGAAGTGTCAAAACACATTTGTGATACAAGACTGAAATAGCCGAAATTTTGCCTTTAAAGGGACAGTCTATTCAAAATTAAACTTTCATGATTCAGATAGATCATGCAATTTTTAGTAACTTTCTTATTTACTCTTATTAATTTTTCTATGTTCTCTTGGTATCTTTATTTGAATTTAAGCTTTGGAGCCGTCACATTTTTGGTTCAGAACCTGGGTAGCACTTGCTGATTGGTAGTTACATTTAGACACCAATCAGAAAGCGCCACCCAGGTGCTGAACCCAAAATGGGACGGCTCCTATGCTTACATTCCTGCTTTTTCAAATAAAGATATCAAGAGAACAAAGAAAAATTGATAATAGGAGTAAATTAGAAAAATGCTTAAAATTGCATACTCTATCTGAATCATGAAAATTTTATTTTTACTAGACTATTCCTTTAAGAAAACAGGTTTATAAACCAGACCATCCTGCAAAATTCCAAAAGGGTTATCCAAATTGACAATTGAAATCATGCAAAGATTGTGTTTGGACAGTCAGAATGCTCGCTACCTCTGTCATTGCTAAGACTCTTCAAGTACCACCTTGGTGATTGATGCATACCACTGCAATGACATTGTCGGACTAAAACCTCAGAAAAGACTCCAGCATGCTAATAAGTTAGTATTTTAGCCTACAGGTGACACTGTGCCACCTGCAATAGAATAACGTACCTTATTTTTAACTAAAACAAATGTACAGGGAGTGCAGAATTATTAGGCAAATGAGTATTTTGACCACATCATCCTCTTTATGCATGTTGTCTTACTCCAAGCTGTATAGGCTCGAAAGCCTACTACCAATTAAGCATATTAGGTGATGTGCATCTCTGTAATGAGAAGGAGTGTGGTCTAATGACATCAACACCCTCTATCAGGTGTGCATAATTATTAGGCAACTTCCTTTCCTTTGGCAAAATGGGTCAAAAGAAGGACTTGACAGGCTCAGAAAAGTAAAAAATAGTGAGATATCTTGCAGAGGGATGCAGCACTCTTAAAATTGCAAAGCTTCTGAAGCGTGATCATCGAACAATCAAGCGTTTCATTCAAAATAGTCAACAGGGTCGCAAGAAGCGTGTGGAAAAACCAAGGCACAAAATAACTGCCCATGAACTGAGAAAAGTCAAGCGTGCAGCTGCCAAGATGCCACTTGCCACCAGTTTGGCCATATTTCAGAGCAGCAACATCACTGGAGTGCCCAAAAGCACAAGGTGTGCAATACTCAGAGACATGGCCAAGGTGAGAAAGGCTGAAAGACGACCACCACTGAACGTCAAGAACAAGCTGAAAACGTCAAGACTGGGCCAAGAAATATCTCAAGACTGATTTTTCTAAGGTTTTATGGACTGATGAAATGAGAGTGAGTCTTGATGGGCCAGATGGATGGGCCCGTGGCTGGATTGGTAAAGGGCAGAGAGCTCCAGTCCGATTCAGACGCCAGCAAGGTGGAGGTGGAGTACTGGTTTGGGCTGGTATCATCAAAGATAAGCTTGTGGGGCCTTTTCGGGTTGAGGATGGAGTCAAGCTCAACTCCCAGTCCTACTGCCAGTTTCTGGAAGACACCTTCTTCAAGCAGTGGTACAAGAAGAAGTCTGCATCCTTCAAGAAAAACATGATTTTCATGCAGGACAATGCTCCATCACACGCGTCCAAGTACTACACAGCGTGGCTGGCAAGAAAGGGTATAAAAGAAGAAAATCTAATGACATGGCCTCCTTGTTCACCTGATCTGAACCCCATTGAGAACCTGTGGTCCATCATCAAATGTGAGATTTACAAGGAGGGAAAACAGTACACCTCTCTGAACAGTGTCTGGGAGGCTGTGGTTGCTGCTGCACGCAATGTTGATGGTGAACAGATCAAAACACTGACAGAATCCATGGATGGCAGGCTTTTGAGTGTCCTTGCAAAGAAAGGTGGCTATATTGGTCACTGATTTGTTTTTGTTTTGTTTTTGAATGTCAGAAATGTATATTTGTGAATGTTGAGATGTTATATTGGTTTCACTGGTAAAAATAAATAATTGAAATGGGTATATATTTGTTTTTTGTTAAGTTGCCTAATAATTATGCACAGTAATAGTCACCTGCACACACATATATCCCCCTAAAATAGCTAAAACTAAAAACAAACTAAAAACTACTTCCAAAAATATTCAGCTTTGATATTAATGAGTTTTTTGGGTTCATTGAGAACATGGTTGTTGTTCAATAATAAAATGAATCCTCAAAAATACAACTTGCCTAATAATTCTGCACTCCCTGTATATGTTAACAAATATTCACTCTCAAATATTGTTTTTAGCTAAATGAATATTGAATAGAGCATCACACAAATATTCTGAAAAAATAAATTTTCAGAATATTTATTTTGAATGATTTTTCTGAAATATTTTATTCTGTGCTGCACATGTCTAATGTTCAGTAACCAAGGATTTTGAACTGATTTTTCCCAAACCTCCTGAAAAAGGTTCCTTCTAAACCCCACCAGAACTGAGTCTTTGTTGGGAGATGCACCTTTATGCTGATTTGAAGAAAGGGGCAGGCTTTTGGTTTGTTTGGACCAAGATAAACCAGGTTTCCATGTGGACTTGGAGTTGTCTGATTTCTGAAATACTGAATCTGAGAATCTTTGTGTCATGAAACCATAAAAGGAGGTAAATCATCTAGCGGATTTAAAGGGAGAGTTTACTCCAAAATTGTTATTGTTTAAAAAGATAGATAATCCCTTTATTACCCATTCCCCAGTTTTGCATAACCAACACGGTTATATTAATATACTTTTTACCTCTGCGATAACCTTGTATCTAAGATCAAGGTTTTTTGCTTCAAAATACTGTTTTGACACAGCGATCCATTTAACAGGATTATTTACAGCAAACCATGAAAATAGCTTTACCAATGCAGCAACCAGAAATCTATCTCCTACTGATGAGTTCCAAAAAGAACGAAACAGGCATGTCTAGTGAGTGATTTCTGGTTTGCTGTAAATAATCCTGTTAAATGGATCGCTGTGTCAAAACAGTATTTTGAAGCAAAAAAAACTGAATTTGCATATCTAATTTGCATATCTTTCCCACAATTCTCTTGTGCATTGGTAACATTGTATATTAAGAATTTCTGGGGAAAAGCAAGTGGGGATACTTGCCTAGATGTGCTAATTTCCTATGCAAATATTTACATTGATTTAATTTTGAGACATGGAGGATTTTAGCTTCAGTTTTTGATCTCCCCCCATACTTTTAATGAATTTTGATTTAACCATGAAAATAGCTTTACCAATGCAGAAACCAGAAATCTATTTTCTACTGATGAGTTCCAAAAAGAACGAAACAGGCTTGTCTAGTGAGTGATTTCTGGTTTGCTGTAAATAATCCTGTTAAAAGGATCGCTGTGTCAAAACTGTATTTTGAAGCAAAAAAAATGAGAATTTGCATATCTAATTTGCATATCTTACCCACAATTCTCTTGTGCATTGGTAACATTGTATATTAAGAATTTCTGGGGAAAAGCAAGCGGGGATACTTGCCTAGATGTGCTAATTTCCTATGCAAATATTTACATTGATTTAATTTTGAGACATGGAGGATTTTAATTTCAGTTTTTTATCTCCCCCCAGAATTTTAATGAATTTTGGTGTAAAAATCTTGTAAGACAAATTCAAGTTTATTTTTGGATTGATCTAAACGTGTGCACGTTCTCAAGCATTCCTAAAAAAATAATTATTGTTTTCAAACATTAGACCCATCACTTATTTGATTGTATAAAGGCTGATGTATAAATAAAAACCAACACAAAATCACTGGTGTGCATATTATATTTATTTCCTTCAAGGAAAGTACAACTACTTTCTACATCCAAACATAACTGAAGGCGGTGTCCCTTTTCGGTTAAAATGAAATCATAGCTGTGATAGATGCACAGTTTGGCTGGGTAACTTATGATTATTTTCAAATACAAAAACCTGTGATCAATTTCTTAGGAAATATTGTTATATCTTTCCTTTATGAATGCAGTGTTTTTCCATTCTTCCTTACCTCCTGTATTGGAAGTCTATTCCATGAATCAACCACAACTTCTGTAAACTCCTGAACCTGCTACCCTCTAACTTGAGGATTTGACCCCTTACCCTAGTGTTGCTCTTTTAATCACCATCAGCTTTGTTAATTCCCTTATTATACCTGAAGGTTTTTTTTATATCAATCCTATCTATTGCCTCCATATTAACAATGGCAACTAGTTTCTTGACTTTCCTATCAGAAATAAAGTAAATCCCTGTAAATGCATAAAAAAACAATGCAGCTCACAAAACTGAAGTACTCAGGGGAGTACAAACAGCCATTTTGTTTTCACCTACTGAGACCTTAAGATTAATCCTTGCAGTATACTTATTGAAAATAATGGCCCTAATGCCATAAATATCCATAACTGGTACTCACTACGGTTCCCAAGTCTGGATTGCATAAGGCTTTTTTACAGCATATACAATATTCAATGTACTAACACATATGATTCTCTTTTCTAGATTCTATGGGGCCGAATTATCTGTATTTTTTTATTTCTCTACCCTACTATTGCAGGATCAGTCTTAACATTTAGCTTCCACAGACCAATGCTTTGGAACCTCTGTCTTCAGATACCATAACAGGTCAGGCAAGGGACGTAAAACCCAAACGGGCTTATTTATCAACCCTTTTTTTGGACATGATCCGATCAGCAGATCATGTTCGACAGACTTTGCTGAATGCGGAGAGCAATACGCTCTCCGCATTCAGCATTGCACCAGCAGCTCTTGTGAACTGCTGGTGCAACGGCACCCCCTGCAGATTTGGGGCCAATCGGCCGCTAGCATGAAGTGTCAATCAACCCGATCGTATTCGATTGGATTGATTTCCTGCGATGTCTGTCCGCCTCCTCAGAGCAGGCGGACAGGTTTTGGAGCAGCGGTCTTTAGACCGCTGCTTCATATTTGGTGTTTCTGGCGATCCTGAAGGCTCGCCAGAAACACCGGCCTTCAAGCTCCATACGGAGCTTGATAGATAGGCCCCTATATGTTTATTTCATGATTCAAATAGAGCATACAAATTTGAACAATTTTCCAATTTACTTCTAGTATCACATTTTATTTGTTTTCTTGATATCCTTTGTTGAAAACCAGGGATGTATGCTCAGAAGTGTGCACATGTCTGCAGCACTATACGGCATGCAGCTTTGCAACATTAGCAAGAGCACTAGATGGCAGCACTATTTCCTGTCATGTAGTGCTTCAGGCATGTGCACGCTACCTACCTAGGTCTCTCTTCAACAAAGAATAACATGTGAACTAAGCAAATTTAATAAAATAAGTAAATTGGAAACTCTTTTTAAATTATATTCTCTAAATAATGAAAGAAAAATGTTGGGTTTCATGTCCCGTTAGTATGATATGAGGTTGATGACAAAGCCAAGAAGGTTCAACTGTTGCAAAAAATTGATTTATGGCAAATGATAAACACATTTCTCTTGAGAAATATTTACCTGGAGAATAAAATAAAATTGAAATCTAAGTAACTAAAATTTAAATAGACGGTTCTCGGAAATATAAACCCACGTGCCTGCAGTCCTGTTAAGAATAATGAAATAGTGCCTTTTAGCGCCTGGCTGGGTGTGTGTCTATACAGTTGCGCCAGTGATTTTTATTTTTTATTTTGTGTGGGGGCGGATGGCACAGCCAATAATCAGCAGTGCAGCTCAAGCAATAACATTTAGTGCAGCTCTGCAGCAGTCTACGGAAGGTGTGTGGCTTCTCATTTCTCATGAAGCAGAAGCACTGCTAGACCTGTCAAACCAAAGTAAAGAGTAGGTCACAAAGCTATGTGCTTGTGAGTCACAATTTATTTTAGTCTGAGTGCTACCAGAGATGGAGTGAAATTAGATAGAAAGAGAAGTGCTCTACTAGGAATGAACAACAGCTTAGTAGCTTGTTCTATAGTGAGTTAAAACACAGGAGCAGCCTCTTTTAGCCCAATTGGGCTTTTCACAGAGGAGAACTTTCCTGAAGTATATCAGTCTGATCCCGCTGAGTAAGGTCAGTCCAGCCCCAAAAAACCAGGCAATCCTTCTCTGAACAAGAAACATGACATCTCCAGACAATCGTTTGTATTATGACCCTGGGGAAGTCTCCCTAAGGGTGATGAGGGAAACAAGACGTAGACTCCTTGCCCAATGTGCTAGAGGAATATGGCTGCGCCTCACTGATGAGGCCCAATGAAGGCCAAAATTTTTGTCTGTGGTTGTCATATTCCTTGTTCAAATGAGGATTGCCTGGTTTTAAGGGGCTGGACTGACCTTACTAGGTGGGATCAGACTGATATACTTCAGGAAAAGCACAATTGGGCTAAAAGAGGCTGCTTTTGGGTGATAACTCGTCATCACTTTTACTCGTTCCTGGTAGAGCACTTGTCTTTCTGTATGAAAGAGTTAAATCATCCCTTAAGACAAATGTGCACAGGAGTGATCATTTCTTTAATATGTACAGGACAGGTGGAATGGATTCTGAATGCTTGTACCAACCACCTGCCATCTCGAGAATAAACAACGGCTCATGGATTGGTTTGCCAGCATGACTATGTGAAAACACCCCCAGCGTAGAACAAGCAGGCTTATGTTCACAAGGCAACATTTCATACAGAGTAAAAGTATGGGTTTACCATCCCTTTAAGCCTTACAAATTTCCTGGTAACATTTTTTCACATTAAGACAAAATGAAATTGATAGAAACAAAAAAATTAAATCTTGAGTCTGTTTTGATTGCCAAACAGGTAACAAGTGATTTCACTGCTATTACTTCATTTTTCTCAGACGAGACACTGCGCCTTCTTGTGAAATAAACATCTTGTTAAATTCTATTTGCCGGTTTCATTGCTCACTCTTGTGTTGTAACAATTGTCTGAAAAACAGAACATAACAATACCATATAATTAACCACAGTGTTTTAAAGAATATTATATCTTTAACTAAATAAATACTTACAAAGTTGTTTTTTTTTTTAAAAAAAGTTTAGTTTTAAAATATTCATCCAATAAAAAATATAATCCTATTATATAAAAGGCCAAGTGTGTTTGTCCGAAGCTGTCATGCGCAGTAGAGACAGCATGAGCACAAACACACTTGGCCTTACCTGACATGCTGTTGCTGGGAAAGTGGGGGTGGTCGGGGGAAGAGAGAGAAAAAGAGAGGGGGGAGAGAGAGAGCAATAGAGAGGGGGGAGAGAGAAAAAGAGAGGAGGGAGAGAGAGAAAAAGAGAGGGGGGAGAGAAAGAAAAAGAGAGGGGGAGAGAGATAAAAAGAGAGGGGGGGAGAGAGATAAAAAGAGAGGGGGGAGAGAGATAAAAAGAGAGGGGGGAGAAAGAGAGAAAAAAAGAGAGGGGGAGAGAGAGAAAAAGAGAGGGGGGAGAGAGAGCAATAGAGAGGGGGAAGAGAGAGCAATAAAGAGGGGGGAGAGAGATCAATAGAGAGAGGGGGAGAGAGAGCGCAAAAGAGAGGGGGAGAGAGAGCGTGTAAAAGAGGGGGGAGACAGAGAGCACAAAAAAGAGAACAAAAAAGAGAGGGGGGAGAGAGAGAATGTAAAAGAGAGGGGGAGAGAGAGCGCAAAAGAGAGGGGGAGGGAGAAAGCAAAAGAGAGGGGGAGAGAGGGAGCAAAAGAGAGGGGGGGAGAGAGAGAGCAAAAGAGAGGTGGAGCAAGAGAGAGCACAAAAGAGAGGGGGAGAGAGCGCAAAAGAGAGGGGAGAGAGAGCAAAAGAGAGGGGGACAGAGAAAGAAAAAGAGAGGTGGAGTGAGAGAGAGCACAAAAGAGAGGGGTAGAGAGCGCAAAGGAGAAGGGGAGAGAGCACAAAACAGAGGGGGAGAGAGAGAGCAAGGGGTGGGACCGCTGTACTGCAGAAAAATGGCCCGTGTGAATGGGCTGTAGGACTAGTAAGTTAATGAATAACATGGTCATAACCTTCACACTGTCTAAGTAACATTAAGCCTAGACCTTAAAAGTGCTGCATATTTTATTTACAGGATTATTACATAGCAACAACTTTTTCTCTACAATATCTCTCTGTCTATCTCTCTATCCTCTCTCCCTCCATCTCTCCCTGTCTCTCTCTCTCCCTCTCTATGTCACTTCTATTATATATAGCAGCTTTGTTTAAGTAGCGTGTATGATATCTAGCCTATATTCTATAATGTCCCAGCAAATACTGATTAGAGAATTCAGTTTTAGACATCTATTAGCAAATATTAACCTATTCATATATTTTCCACAACAATATGTCCATTTAATTTTTAGAGCAGAGTTATGGATTTTAAAGGGACAGGAAACCACAAAATGTATTCTTGTGATTCGGATAGAATATATTTTTTTATCAACTTTCCAATGTACTTCTATTATCAAATTTGCTTCATTCTCTTGTTATCCTTTGGCTGAAGGAATATTGGCAGCTAGTTAAGCCAATCACAAAAGACAAAATGTGTGCAGGCGGGGGGAACTTCCGGGCAGCGGCCATGAGCAGTCGCAAAGCCGCATGCTGCTGCAGCTTTTTTTTATTTACTTTAAAATAACAACATCTCTTTTTAGATGCTTGATCCGTATAACTCTACGCAAGACCTACTCTACATTTTGCAGCAAATACTGAACATACATAAAAGTGTGAGGATAGCTGTTGGCATCGGCGCCTGGAGCCGTTTCAAGACCTCGGCCTCATTCAACCCCCCCGGCAGGGCGTCTTTGCCCTGTCGTTAAGCAGCACTGTGTGTGCTTTCAACTTATATATTTTAGCATCTATTGCCGCTACATCTTTTGAGGATTTAAGGGATTACACTGCTTATCATCTACAAAATGGAGACATTCGGCAGAGACTTTGTTGAGGCTGTGGCGCACTTGCTGGACCTACATTTTCAGCACCTCATAGCCAGCGTAACTGCAGCATGGTGTCCCGCGCCATATCAACCACGGAGCGAGGAGCTAATGGGGCAGGTAAATTTACAGATCCCACTTATTGAAATGGACTGCAAAGTGATAAGTCACTCGAACAAGTTGTGTATGACCGAGCACCCAGTTAGAGATGGAGAACAGCGAGTACTCCCGGTGCGACAGGCAATTCAGGCTGAGGATCATCCAACCATTTCCGAGACTTGCTCTGCTTCAGACCTACCTGAGTTTCCAATACAGGCGAAAGCCTCTATAGAAGGATGCAGCATTCTCATCACCTCATGGAGTGATAATTGTTCCGCCGCAAGAAGTCAGGTTTTCAAAGCTGGACTTTGGGCAATTGACTTTGCAGACTTAGAGCCATCTGAAGCCGATGGAGGCGATGACATGCTACTAACCTATAGACTTTGCTTACAGGCTATATCATTCCACTTGGGTATTTATGCCCTGAAAATGGGAATAGGTTAAATGTGACACTAATTGGAGGTTCTTACCGTCTTCACTCCAACCTCTATGAAAATGGTGAGCCCTGATGGAACAACTGTGACTGTTCATCTCTCTTATAGCTAATAAGGGACTTCCTATCTGATTTCTGAGCCCTACAGATCTGTGCTGTAGTTATCTTCTTTTTTTTTGTTTGTGTGGGTTGGTAGCAGCACTTACATGTTTATTTATGCATTATGGCTAACTGCAGATTTTCCATTGTTGCTTTGGTTTAGTCTTACTAAAAATTTTTGCTATAACATGTCATATCAGTAGGGGGTAACTACTATTACTCAAGTTACAACATCGCTACTTTGATAATCCCAATTCTCCTTATCCCATACTGGACAAGTTATTGATCTCATAGTTTTTAGCCAACAATGCTCTTAGAAGTCTTCTGGTTTGTATTTATTAACCTCCTAAGTTGCTAGGTAGTGTCCTGTCCTGTCGGCGGCCGAGGTGGGGCAGGACACTTTATTTATCTTATTTATCTTAATATAAATCAGAGGTAAGTGCTCATTTTACTCTTAATATTTTTCTCTTTGAAGAATTATTCATCTATTACTAATTATTGTAGAAAGGTCACGCATATGCATTGCGCTCAATCAGCATTCTAGCAGTTAGTGAGCTGTACCTCTTTACGAGTAAATTAAACGTTAAATGCTAATTTATTTTACAGTTAATGACCCACAACAACACTCATATTGGCTTTCCTATCCCATGTTCTATTAAATACAGCTGAGAAATCCCTATATCTTTAGGTGTTTTGAACAGGTAGATTTTACTGTTATGTATATATAGTGTGATGCAGCGTAAATAGGACTTACCTATGTATATCAACTGATATTCTCAAACCCATTTAGTCTCCATTATAACTTATAAAGTAGTTCCACTCAGCTACCTTTTATTTATATGTGTGTGTATATGTATATATATGTATGTGTATATGTGTGTATGTATATATATGTATATATACTACTGCCGGTCTGTTACTTGCATATTTTAAACTGGTGTCTCTCCACTGTTCTATCCCCAAGATAGCGGGGAACGTCTTGATAAGTTGAGCTGCCAAGTTGTACCACCCTTAAGGTTATCCCCTGTAATCCCCTCCTCGTTTTGAGCCCTTGTTTTTTAGTAGCGGCTACATATACCATAAAAATGTTACAGAAATAAAATAAAACTCTGAGGTACAGAAAGTGAGATCCACAAGTGGTCTCTTCTGAGTCAAGGCAACCTTCTGTAAGTGCCATTTATCACACATGGTGTAGGGTCCAAGAGAGGCCTTTCCAGATAAATAAGAAGGTTTAAAATTTTTATTGGCATGATGCATAATTGTTTTTAGCAACTATTAACATTTTAGGCTCCATGTTTTGGATATAGCAAACATTGTTTATTACATATGCAAGTTTCTTATACAACTCTTATGATTAATCTTGTTAACTTGGAATTTATCTATATAATACTGTAATATTATGTCTCTTTGCCAAAACTTAATTGCTTGATAGGTATACCCAGGAACCTTGCCTTAATATGTGTGCTTCTTCTTACAGTATTTGTAAATATTATTGACTCCATGACATGGACTTAGAAGACATTGTTTATTGCATATGCAAATCCAATATGTAAATCTTAGGATAAATCCTGTTTACTTGGAATATACTTCTATAATGTTATGATACTATATTTGTTTGCCAAAACTATACCTCAATAAAAATATTAAAAAAAAAAAAAAAAAAAAAAAATGTGTGCAGGCACCAATCTGTAGCTATCTCCCACTAGTGTAGGATATGTGCATATTCTTTTTCAAAAAGGGATACTAAGAGAACAAAGCACATTTGAAGTAGGGCTGCACGATTAATCGCATATGCGATTTCAATCTGCGATTAATTGCCGCGATTTAAAAACCACGAGAGTACACGATTTTTTGCTAAAAAAAAAAAATAATCCCCAGATTTGGCTGTACTGCATTGATTTGTATGTGATTTCTTGCAAACCAGCTCCATCTAGTGGTTGATTTTAGCACACATTTGTAAAATGGCTGTTTTACTTTCACTTTCTGTTTGTGATGTCAGTAGCAGCCGATCAATCTATAGAAGTCTAAATGCAGAGTCCATGCAGGAGATGTGAAGAGGAGGGAAAGCCACTTACTTATATTTCCCCCTAGGGACGTCTGCAGTCTGAAACTTAGGGTATGTAATCATTATGGGACCTTCTACACAATCTCCTGCTCTCTGAGAAACGGCTCAAATACATAGCAGATGCGGTTAACCCCAAGGCTGCCAAAAAGGCTAAAACTGCAAACCCCTTTGCTAGCTAGCTGCTGGGTTAACTGCATCTACAATGTATTTGATATCAGCAAGCCACAGAATTTCTGAAAGTAGCAGCCCCCCACCCCTACTGCTATATGCCTGTATTGGATTCCTGGACGGGAGTAGGGCTCATTGTCAGTCAAGATAAAATGTTAAATAAATATTATATATATATACATACACACACACACACATATGCATGTGATTGTATATATAAATATATGTGTGTATATATATATATATATATATATATATATATAAAAATATATAAATATATATATATATATAATTATATATATATACACACACACACATATGTGGTTTGTATTTTTATGCTCCCAGAGTGTATTGGACATTCAGAAATATGTACATTAATATTTTGTAGTCTTAAATTAATTTTTATTGAAAAATTAAGGTGGTATAGTCATTTATAAGAAAATTGTGATTAAATCGCAATCACAATTTTTTGGGTCCAAAATCACGATTTTCATTTTTGCCCATTTCGCCCAGCCCTAATTTGAAGTGAATTTAAAAATGTCTTAAAATGACATAATCTATCTGAATCATGCAAGTTTAATTTTGAATTTCCTATCTCTTTAAGGAATTTAAAAGTATTATATGTCATTTTCTGTGTAAATTAATCATTATAGCCATTCTATGAGGTCAGTTCATGCTGTTCACTTACCTTTGAAGTGATGGTTTCACGAGTTCTCAATCTCATCTTATTGACCTGAGTTTCTGCAATGTCAGCACGTTCCTCTGCTTCCTCCAGCTCATGCTGGAATTTGCGGCATTTGGACATTTGTACGTTAGACTGATCTTCCTGTAATAAATGTATAAAAACCAAATTCAGAGTTTGACGTCACCTATGATCTTTGCTTTAAAATTGTATCTTACGCCAATTAATCTAACAAGGACACTAACACATTGGGTTCCATTTAACAAAGTACGAGAGGAAAGGGTTCCCAATATGGTAACTTGTCCTCTCATGATTATGGCTAGAGAGCATTTATGAATGTATGAGCAGACCTAATGCATGCAAGAAAGCATTTAGAGATCGATCACAATCCCTTAGAAAGCTTTATCTAATGATTTAGCTACAAAACTCCTCATAGTATTTAATGGTATTTTTATGTTGAAAATAATTTGTTTTCCTACAGAATTGTGATCAGCCCCTTAGTTAATTAATTTGTGTGGTTAAAACTGTTGCTTTTACGACAGAAATTGCAAAATTTCACATTTACACTATTCAATAAAATGTAGTAATGTCCTTGTCAGATGATTGATACCTGTGTTAGCCAATAAGTATGTAAGCTATAGCCAGTCCTGACTAAAATATTAATGATAATAAAATAGCTTTTGTGCTGCTGCTGCTGGCTTGTAGCAGACAAATTGATGTTTATTAACAAGAAAATTCCAAACAAATCCCAACCCTGAATATCAGATGAAACAAATGGCATTTTTTGTTACAAATGTCTCATTCTAAATTATTTTTGTCCATTTATTAAAAACTTCCAATTAATACTTAAGCTTTGTTTATCCTTTCTTATGTTATCTACTCCCCTTGCAGCTACCAAACATGAGTATCTATAGTAATCTGTACTATCATCTAACAAGCACAACATGAGTTTGTTATCATAATTTGTATAGTTTCCACTCACATAATCTATTACCCTTATTAATTGTCTAAACCCTTTCTAGCGCTATTGTGACTATTGGGTTCACTCTTGTCATCACTGCCAGTGAATTGGCATCAGGGATTTTAATAGTAATAACATTAAGTTGTCCATTTAAATCAAAGCTCCATGTTTGCCAATTCTTCAGACTTCTTCAGACTAACTCATGTCTGCAGATCAAGTACAAACTGCAAAGATTTAATTAACTCAAATAATTTAATATAACCAGCAAAGATGGACACTATACTGTACTTAAGATCTCCATGGTTGTTTATGTACCAAATAATAATTCCAGAGGGACAACACATCATTATAGTTTGTTTGAATAATGTATTTACAACTACTCCATGTTCCCCGCTCTTCAACATGTTAAGTTGTTGTAGACAAGAGAGTTCCTTCATTCGTGGAATAATATCAAACATGTGACCGTGCCAACTCTCAAACAAGTATATATAGATAGATAGATATATAATTTGCTTCTATGTGAAAAGCAGTGGTATGTAAACTATTTATAGTCAAAACACAATGAAACATATTAACCCCTTGAGTGCTAATGACGGCTCTGAGCCATCGCAGAGTTTCCCACTCTGGTGCTAACGATGGCTCAGAGCCGTCGCTAGCCCTCTCCCACCTTGAGTGAGATCTGGGGGCTCCCACCTGCTCCTGCCCCGGCCATCGGGCCTGCATAGTGACAGGCATCGCCGGGGCTTCACATTATGCGCGGTGACTTCATGCGCAATGACATGATGACGTCACCTTGGAACTTTATTTAAAATTCACAATGTTAAGTATAGGAGCAGGGGGAATGCTGCTTTCCAACAGAGTAATTCTTGGGGCTCTGGAAAAAAAAGTTAAAAAAAAAAACATTTAAAAAAATAAAAAAATCCCTTAAAACAGCTTAGCACCCAGGTGGGAAAGCTTAGCGCTCAAAGGGTTAAAATATTTTAAAATTGAATACAATATTTCATGTTTCAATGTATTTAACTGAAAAGGGCTTAAAGTGTACATATATGCCTATATACGTAAATATATGTGTATATTATATTTATACACACAACAAATTACATAAATACACATGTACTGTATGTATATATAAATATATATATATATATACAATATACATACACACACATATATATAGATAGATAGAGAAATACCATATCTCTTTTAACCCTTAAAAATAAAAAATAAATTATATTTTTTATTTATTTTTTATCAGAAGTTGCATTTATGGGTAAAATAGTTTATGTTAATGTGTTTGTAATGTGTTTTGTGCAACTTCTTTTTAACCCTTACACTTTACGATAGATCTTCAGGCACGCTAATCTATTAAGTGCAAATTTTGTTTGCTCTTGAGCGCAACTTTTTACTTTGAACTTGGAACTTGCGTGCTAGTTAGGGTTGTCGCAACTCTTGTAATCTTATTTTGCCATATGCTTGTACAAATCTAACCTTAGTTTAGTTTACATTTGAAAGTCTAAATGAATGACTAAGACAGTGTTTATGAAATAAAAAGAAATAATGGAGTCTATTTATTAATGTCTGTCCGACATGAAACACTGTAGCGTATCATGTCCGACACACATCGCTGAATGTCGGCATTTAACATTGCACAAGCAGTTCTGGTGAACTGCTTGTGCAATGCCACCCCCTGCACACTCAGCGGCCAATCGGCCACTAGCAGGGGGTGTCAATCAACCCAATCTTATATTATCAGCGAATTGATGTCCATAGCCTCAGAGGCAGCGGACCAGTTAAGGAGCAGACTGCTGCTTCATAACTGCTGTTTTTGGCAAGCCTGAAGGCTTATGCGGAATCAGGGGCATAAGGGGCCATTTGGCCCTTGATAAATTGGCCCCTTTTTTTCATCAAAGGATACCAAGAGATAGAAGTACATTTGATGAAAATTTCCTTTTATCTTCCATATCCCTTTAAGTTTTAATGTTTATCTTTTGTTATAATTGATAAACCTGCATTGTTAAAGGGACAGTCTAGTCAAAATTAAACTTTCATGATTCAGATAGGGTATGCAATTTTAAGCAACTTTCCAATTTAGTTTTCTCACCAACTTTGCTTTTTTTCTCTTGGTATTCTTTGTTGAAAGCTAAACCTAGGAAGGGTCATATGCTAATTTATAAGCCCTTGAAGGCCGCCTCTTATCTCAGTGCATTTGACAGTTTTAACAGTAAGACATTGCTAATTAATGTGTGTAATATAGATAACATTGTGCTCACTCCTGTGGATTTACCTATGAGTAAGCACTGATTGGCTAAAATGCAAGTCTGTCAAAAGAAATGAAATAAGGGGGCAGCCTGCAAAGGCTTATATATAAGGTAATCATAGAGGTAAATAGTATATTAATATAACTGTGTTGGTTATGCAAATCTGTCCCTTTAATATTGCTGCTGCTTCCAATTATTTTTAATTATCTATTGTAGCTAGCTTAATTTAAATTTTTGCAACCTTTGATATATGGATTGCAGATTTGGAGTGATGACACATTTTCCTTTATTATTGTTTGTGATTTTATAAATATATAAATATTTTTTACTGAATTTTTTTTCCAAAACAACCTATAAAGATTTTTGTAGTGAAAGGGATATTCCAACTTATTTTTCTAAAGTCATTATGTGAACTTTAAGGGATAGTCTAGTATAAATTAAACTTTCATTATTCAGATAGGACTTTTAATTTTAATCAACTTTCCAATTTACTTTTATCATCAAATTTGCTTTTTTCTCTTGGTATTCTTAGTTTAAACTAAACATAGACTAAACATAGACTAATTTCTAAGTCTTTGAGGGCTGCCTCTTATCACATGCTTTTTAAATCTCTTTTCAACACAAAGAGACAGAAAGTACACGTGGGCTATATAGATAACACTGTCTTCAGGCACAGGGAGTTATTTAAGATTTAGCACAAAACAATGCTAAATTTAAGACAATAGATAATAAACAGTCACAGTCGTGTGATCAGGGGGCTGGAAGAAGGTTCCTAGATACAAGGTAATCACAGAGGTAAAAAGTATATTAATATAACTGTGTTGGTTATGCAAAACTGGGGAATGGGTAATAAGGGGATTATCTATCTTTTAAAACAATAACAATTCTATGGTAGACTGTCCCTTTAGGCTAGTTTTTATTTAAATGGTAATACGTGCAAATGACATGCTTTTATAGAAATTGTTTGTTTGTAAGAAGGAAGGTTTGTTTTTGCTGCTTGTTTCTATCGGTCTAAAACGCCCCCAATCTAAGGAGTGGTTTTGCTATGTGAGGTGATAATGATGCTTTCTAATAAGCTT